>NC_056743.1:525255836-525428336 GCF_019279795.1 Protopterus annectens
CACACTGTTTCTCTCCACTTTGCCCTTTCTGTTGCATTAATACCTCCACTGCCCTTTCTGTTGCATTAATACCTCCACTGTCTTTGTTATGTTTGAGTATCTGACCCTGCTACTACCCTTATATCAGTCTTCCTAACTGCATCTTCCCCATGCATCCCTTCCCAATACCCTTTTCAAAAAAATAAATACATGACCCACCAAAAAGACTACCATCCTTCCTTATTAAATTCCACTTTTCTCTTACCATTGTCTTTCTACCCATGTCCAGGCTTGCTCTCTTTTTTTTTTTTTTACTAATCATCTAATTTCTTTACCTCATGTGAAATAGAAGCAGTTGGCATTTTGCTGTGTAGACTTCAGATGTGTTCTCAACTGTGTCCATGTGCTACATATGTGCTAGTATGAGGGTCTCAGGTCATGACAAAAAGTGGAGTCTGCTGCTTTGTAAGATGACGGCCATTTGCACAAATGCATTTTTTTTATTGTGCAGCACTCTCCCTAGCAGTCCACATTATGTTGGCACTTAAGCTTACCTAATCCCCAGCAATCTGTGCCATGTACCTTTGGCTTCAGAATGTATCACAGCAGTACAGTCATGTGATTATTCTTTCTTAATACTTCCGTATGTGCATTACTGCATTACAAGAAGCATGCCATGTTATTGCTTACTATAATTATGACATGACTATGACTGCACCCATAATAAAACAGTTATAGGAGACTCCATTGTGAGACACACAGATGTGGCCCTCACCAGGCTGGATAAGGAGAAAGTCATGCTTAGTTGTTTGTCAGGTACCAGAATCTGCCGCAACACCCATACACTCAAGTCTCTCAACAGGTACTGTTATGAGTCTGTCATAGTCCATGTTGGCACAAATGACTTGAGATATACCTGTCTGGACTATAATGAAGAGAGGGACATGATCAAGCTTGTTGAATGTGTCCCAGGCAAGTATGTTCCTAGGCTTAAGCAGCATTCTACTGGCACCCAGAATGATGCCTTAATACAAACAGAAAATCATTGACTAACAATCGGCTTAGTTTCTGGCGTCATTCCAAGAGGATCCAGTACCTGACAGCCTGGGATGATATGACTGACAAACCATGATGCTTTGTCAGAGATGGCCTGCATCTGTCTCCCTTGGCAAAGACTGTTGTTGCTCCCATAGTGCCTTTTTAGGAAATGCTATGGAGGACAAAAATACCAACATGAAAATTTCATAAAAATGTAAATTAAAAGGTCATGCTGCTAAATGCTAGGAGTCTAAACTTGAAACTGCACTCATTGCAAGCATTCTTACCCTGGAAGATGCTGACATTTGTGTAGTCATAGAAACCTGGTTCAAAGCTGCGGAGACCACACCAGCCATACCAGATTACTCATCCTATTATACATTCAGACCCCAAACCATGGTCGGCAAAGAAAAAGAAGCTGGAGTTGCAATATATATAAAAGACATACACACATCCATGTTGGTTAAACAGTATGATGCACAGGAGACACTCCAGGTGCAGTTAATTGACAAGACCCCTATTCAAATCATAGCTAGCTATAGGGCCCCAACTTTGACTCAAGATGCCCACTCCATCTATCTAGACCTCTTCGAATCTATCAAGTTTCAGCCCTTTACCCTGATCCTGGGCGACTAACTATCCAACCACAGATTAGAAGAATACTCATGGCAAAACACAAATGCCCAGAGATTCCTTTATTTCATCAATGCACATGTCTTGGACCAGTTTGTCACATCCCCACAAGAGGTGAAAACATCTTGAACTTGATATTAACAAACATGAGTAACCACTGCAGCATCCCTACAGTGTCATCTTTCCTGGTAAGATCCGATCACAAAGCAGTCACTTTTGAAGTCACCATCTTCCCCGACCCCTACCCCTAACTAGGGTAAAAAAAATTCTCCAAAGCTGATTACAACCTCTTGAGGGAAGGTATAAACAGCTTCACAGCCCTCACCCCTCCATAGGAACTGGCACATATATCCACAATTACACCAAGGTACTATGCAAGCATTTATATAGCTGCATTGAATCAGGAATACCAGACAGGATGAAATCTTCCTCCTAAAGGAAGATTAAATCTGTCTGGTGGACATCTACAATAAACAAACTCTATAATAAAAGGAAATAATTGCTGTTCAGGACAAAGAAGGAGCAGGTACATAATTGGAAGCAATCTCTCCTTATTCTGAACAAGCAAATAAGAACACTAGTGAAATCTTCCAAAGCAAACTTTGAGTCCAAATTGGCCACATTTACTAAAGACAATCATAAGGCCTTCTTCACATATGACCGCAATCTCAAAGGAAACACCCAGATCTGCTCAGAAATGGTGGACAAGGACTCCACATAAACAAACGCCGTAGATATACCCAACCTGCTGGCAGACAGGTTCAGTGAAAACTTCACCCCTTTTCCCCCCCATCAGTAAATCAGGACATTCCCAGCATCTGCCCCCCTCCCCTTATCTCTAGGGAGGAAGTCATCAACTGCTCTCTCAAAGCCAAAAAATACAGCCTCCATGGAACCCAATAACATCCCAGGCTACATCTTACATGAACTCAGACAGGAGCTTGCAGCACCATTGGGTACCCTATTCAACCAAAGGCTGAGTACCAGCTTCATCACAGCTGAGTGGAGGATAGCCAATGTCATCCCTTTACACAAAGGTGAAGCATCCACTGATCCAGGAAATTATAGACTCATCAGCCTATCTAGCCTGATCTGCAAGGCCATGGAGCATATTATCATGGACTTCTATCAAGGACAATCTCCAAATACTCGATCCCACACAGTTTGGTTTTGTCAAGGGGAGGTCATGCATGTTAAATTTGGTTGACTACTTTGAGACAGTCATCAAAGCCTTGGACGAGGGGAAGATGGTGCATACCACCTATCTTGACCTGGCTTAAGCCTTCAATACTATTCCCTACTCAGGTATAATAGATTAACTCTCTCAACTAGGCATCAATCCATATGTTACCAGATGGGCAGCAAACTGGCTCACTGATGAAACCCACCTAGTAAAATAGGGGAAGCCACCTCAAGAAGTAGACCCGTAACAAGTGGTGTACCCCAGGGATTGGTCTTGGGACCTCTGTTTGGGATATACTTTTCTGAGATGCAGACCAAAACCAGTGGGCAATGGCTAACCAAGTTTGCAAATGACTGCAAGCTGGGTGCTGCCATCGATTCCCCTAGTCATGTGGACATCTTCCAAGAGGGTCTCACCCAAACTAATGACTGGTGCTAAAAACATGGCCTCAAACTGAATGTCAAAAAATGCATCCCCTTTGGGGAGAGTGACATCCCCATAAATTATCACATTAATAATAAGGTCCTAAGCAAGCAATCAGTTGTGAGGGACTTAGGCACCCAGGTTGATAGAAACTGACTTTTAACCATCATATTGCCTCCATTGTACAGAAAGCTTTTTACAGGGCCCACCTCATTAGTAAGGGTATCTGATCCAGCGACAAGGTGGTCATAACATCCTCGTATTCTTCCCTTATAAGACCCATTATTGAGTGCAATGCCCCTTTCGGCATGTACCTCACAAAACAGTTGCAGCAGCTGGAAGGACCACAAAGGTTCCTCACCAGAAGAATCCAGGGCCTCGAACATCTACCCTACACAAACTGAGTAGAGGGACAGGGCCTTTAGGCTGTCTCCTACAGACTCCTCAGAGGTGACCTCTGTCTGGTATACGAAGAAATCTCAGACCCCACCTTGATGTGACTGCTGCATATCTGCAAGTCAAGTTCCACTTGAGTAACACACACGCGCCCCCTCAACCTGGTCTGTGATATCTGTAGGGCTTGTTGGCAGGACAGATGCGTCTCCCAAAGACTCCTCCTATTGATGGAATAGACTCCTTCTCCATGTCAAGAAGATTACCTCATTAACAACTCATTACTGCCGAGTGCTCCTCTAGGCATCTTCTGCAGTTAAATGCCATGCCCACTGGGAGTTAAAGGCACACACTCAAAAGAGCTGTACCAGAGGAAATGAGTTAACCTTTTTTAAGCACAACCTGGAAAACTGGATGGGGAACAGAAAATACACCCCTGGGATTTCACCTGTGTCCCTGCTGGACAGTGGCATAGAGTGCTGACCTGTTAGAACATGGGCTAAATTCTTGGTTAGACTTGTAAGGGCCTCAGGGCCTATAGCCTAGTAACTTCCTATGATCCAATGTATATACTGTCTGTTTATTTTAACTGTGGAGCTTTTCTCCCCAGGCCCCTGCTGAAAATGGACCTACGTCCAGTCGGACACTCCCGGTCAACAAATTTAAATAAATAAATAAATAAATCCTATGAACATGGCAGCCACAACACCCAAATTTGCTAAGTTTTTCTTCCAAGACTGCAGTTTCTGAGGTGTTAGTTTACATAGGAAGTAGTAGAGGTAACACAGTAAGAAAGAGGATTTGTAGTTTCAGTGATCTGAACTAAACATACAGTTGAAATATGTTGTAAGTAGTGGTAGAGTGCTGCATATTGGTGCAGAAACACGGTTTGCTCCTTCTCCATTGTTGTCTGCCTATGGTGTTTAAGAACACAGAGCACAATTCCTTCATATTTTGTGAAGATCAATACTGGTGAAATACCAGTGTTATTGCCTTAATTAAACTTAGCAAACTTGATATTTGTGTTGCCAATGATTTTATTTATAGCTGAGAATGCATATGTTAACATGAACAATGCACTGTATAGCAATTACTTTTAATTCTGAAGAAATGTGTTGCTTTAAATTTCAGGTAATACAACTATACTGATGACTGTCTCAGCTTATTATTTATACAAGAATTCAAATGGAAATTTATATCGGACACATGTAGGGAAAGTGGTATTTTTAATCAAACTGACTGGGTGTGAGAGATATGTTATTGGAGGCAAAGCTCTCATATAAACCCATGACAAATAACATGCAGGTTGTCAGTACCATACAACACCACACTAAACCAAATCACACACATCTCAGGCCAAACAGAATGACATATGTGCAGTCACTTAAAATACTTAAAACCATAAAGGCCCCTATAAATATAACCTAAGAAACAAGGACCCTAAGCAACCTCACAAACACACAGCAAAGACAGCACCCACAATGAAATATACATCTATGAGTCACAGGGACTCTAATACGGCAAACTACCCCACAAATTCCCATATCCTAATCAAAGAGGACTCCACACTGACACACACACTGATAGATCACTCACCAGGCTGTACAAGGTCAGGGTCATGCTCATTTGCAGGTCAGTTGCCAGGATTCACCATATTACACACACACTCAAGTCTTGCACCAGAAGTACACATATTACACATGTGACAATCATACTGCACATGAGTGTAAATGACATGAGACGCACTTTCCTAGACTATGTGAAGAGACAAGATATAGCTCTTGGAAGATGTTTGAGGAATATATGAACCTAGCCTTGAGCATCGTTCCACCATCACCATGAATGATGCTGCAAATACAAAAGTGACTTAAACAACTGGTTTGGCTTTTGGTGTTATTCTAGGAGGGTATAATATATGTCAGCCTGGGAGGAGAAGGCAGACAGAACAAAATGCTTCATCAAAGATGGGTTGCCCCTACACCCTCAAGGCTTTCATATATTCGTCAAACCCATGCCCACCTCCAATAATGACTTCTTAGGCAATGTCAGTCTTTAAAGTTTCCAACAAAAAGTTTTATTCCCTACAAGCACTCCTTACCATGGGAAATTTCAATATATGCATGGTCACAGAGACCTGGTTCAAGACCAGTGGGAGCACCCCATCAGTGCAGGGTATTGATGCCTATTACAAGTTCAGGCCCACCCCACTGGATGAAATTATTAAAGTTGGAGCAGTCTCCATATTCTTAACAAAACATTTCACTTCCAGACTCTTTACGTTTGATAATGACTTGGAAGTCCTCCACTTCCAACTTACTAGTAAGAAAACTCCTTCCTATATCACAGCCAAATACATAACCCCTCTTTATGTCCCCCTCAGTGCATACCTTCCATCTAACCAGTATAGAGTTGCTATGCTTTTAAGCTAAACATCATTTCCCTAGGAAACTTCAACTACCTCACCATTAACTGGGAGACTTAAACACATATGCCCAGAAATTTCTGGAATGCAGCAATACAAACTGTCTGGACCAGTTAGTCTTCACCACAATTAGGGGCAATATAATCCTGGACTTGGTCCTTACCAATATGGAGCAGTTTTGCTCTTCACCAGTCATAACTTTATCCCTCATTAAATCAGCCCACTGATTAGTCACATTCACCTTAAGACTGAAGCCAGAAGAAACTTCCAGTATCTTGGTTATCAGAGATTATGCCAAGCCTAATCTACCAAAACAGAGACTATCTGGCTAAATTCAAAATTCCCTTCCATCTTAACCCCACTGCTTATGCAGAAGCCTTTACTGCCAAATTCTAAGTATATAAACGTAAATAGCTGCAAAGATGCTTCTGTCCCCCTCAGAAATACAATGCCAAATTTAAAAATAAACCCCTGAGGTAGAACCCTAATACTAACAAGCTCTAGAATAAAAAAAAAACTCATTGTATACATAACTAAATTTAACTTTCAAGATGCCAAAAGTGTTCTTGCAAAACTTAATAAAGAACTTCAG
The DNA here is from genome assembly GCF_019279795.1 of Protopterus annectens. Lineage (NCBI taxonomy): Eukaryota > Metazoa > Chordata > Ceratodontiformes > Protopteridae > Protopterus > Protopterus annectens. The sequence continues at coordinate 525,262,500 of NC_056743.1, forward strand.
ACCCTGATCAAATCAACCAAAGCCAGATACGAGGTAAAAATAACCACCCAGGCAAATGATAAACACAAAGCCTTTAACTAAGTTAGAAATCTTAGAAACAATGTCCAACGTGGAGCAGAGCTAACAGTAAATGATATTAATTACTCTGAGGACATAACTAATCTTCTAACAGTCTAATTTATTTCAAACTTCACTCACATATCCCCTCCTATTTTCGCAGACCACATACCTGCATCTACACCCACCTCCTCACATCTCCCAAGAACAAGTCATCAAGGTGCTATCCATGGCCTAGAACATTACTTCTGTGAGGCCAGATAACATCCTGTGTTGGCTACTGGTTAGTCTGAAACATGACTTGTCAAACCAAATATTCTGTATCAGCCTCTAACAGGCTTCGTGCCAGATGACGAAGACAACAGTCATCCCCTTGCACAAGCTTGGGCATCAGACCTAGGTAATTATACACACAAGTCTGATGAGCATTATCTGTAAGGCTATGGAAAGGGATCATTATGGTATTAATAAACAAAGATACTGGTAACCTAAAAACACTTGACTATAGCGAGTTTGGATTTATCAAGAGCAGTTTCAGCCTACTCAACCTGTTCAACTTCTTTGAGATGGTTACTGAAGCAATGCATGAGGGGAAAATTAGTACACACTCCATATCTGGACTTCACAAAGGCATTTCACCATCCTACACTCTGGTATCTTAGCAAAACTCTTCCAGCTAAATGGAGGTCCCTTTGTAACTCACTACGTAGCAAATTGGTTTACAAATACACACTAAAAATTAGTCTAGGGGGTTCTAGCTCCTCCAAAAGGTTCATTACTAGTGGTGTACCCCCCATGGTTCAGTCCTAGGGTGTGTTCTGTTTGGCATTTACTTCTTGAACATCAAAACTAATTTTTAAGAGTTTATGGCCAGAGGACTGTAAACTTGGTGCCACCATAAACTCCCCAGAGAGCACCAAAATCCTTTAAGAGCGCCTCTCCCAAACCAATACTGGTGTCAAAACCACTGAATAAAACTAAATGCCAATAAATGCATAGCTTTGGCAAGCATGGCTTCCCTTATAACCAAGACATTGACAACACAACCCTGATAGATGATTAAGTAATCAGGGATCTGGGAACCTGTGTCACTAAGAAACTGCCCTTTGATAACCACATATCCACTATTAAATGGAAGTCCTTCATCTTACAGATTACATCTACAGGTATGGAGTTTAGGTATAGGGATGTAATTATTTCTACTGTGCTTTGCTCTCATCAGGCTAATCACTGAATATAATACCCCATTTGTCATGTACCTCTCCAAAAAAGTGTGAAAACTGAAACCACACCTCCTAAACCATAAAAACTATGTTGAGAGTCTCAAAGCTTAATTCCTCTTCTTGAGATCATACAGGCAATAAAGTGACCCCTGCCTCATATATAGAGCCTCTACAGATCCTATCCCATCATACTTGCTACATATTTGTAAGTCCAGCTGTAGCATTAACACCTCAAGGGATCTTAATCTCTTTTGAAACATAAATAGAACATGTTGGCGGGATAGGTATGTATCACTGAGAAACTTTTCTGAGTAACTGTCTTCCACTCCACATAAAGTGAAGTACTTCTGTTGCTCTATTCAAACAATTTGGATGAATTCATGGGAAATCAAAAATCCATTCCTGGTTTAGCAACCATGTCCCTTAAAGATCAGGGGCAACAATGAAATATCCCAAATTATCCTTGTTCTGCCTACTTCTGTATTATTCATTTGCAAAATATAAGGGCTAATAATTACCATGGGAATGTAAGGCTTGGCTTAAGAGACTCACAGATCAACAGGCTAGTAATTACCTATGAACCTGTTAGAATTATTACTGCCAAACTTCAAGTCTCTGATCACTCCCTAACTGTAAAACTTATCTTCCCACTCTCTAAACTTAAATGTCCTCCTCATTGTCTAATGTAAAAACTTCACCCCCCCTCCATAAAAAAAATTCGCAGTCACTCCATAACTCTAAAACTCTACTCCCTGCTTCCTAAACCTAAACTTCCTACCACACAGTAAACCTAAAACCACCCCTGCCAGTCCCTAATACTGAACTTCCATCTGCTCCCTAACCCTAAAATTACCCTCCTGTTTCCTCCTAGTCACTGCCTAAAAACCTAAGGCTCCTGTCTCCTTACCCATGGCTACTGCACTCACCTCGCATGACCCTGAATAATGTATTTTGGCAAGAATGCACACCTGTTCAACTCTCTGGACAACTGCTGTACCTTGCCCAAACTGAGTGTGAGCATGAGATGCAGCCCATGTAGGCTACAAGGCATTTAAATCCCTGGCTTCAGGATGATGGTCTGAGTGCCTGGGACTCAGGTGCTTAGCAACTTGTTTTTGCTGTAATGCTTCCATTTTAAGGGGCGATCAAACACTTATACCCAGTTTACAGTAAAGGGGAAATCTAGATATCCAAAGGCCTAGGTTTAAAGTTTGGATATCAAAGAAGTACAAGTGAAAAAGCAGGTGACCCAACACTGAGCCCTGAAGCACACCACTAGTTACCTTTTCACCTTCTGAGGGAAGAGTTACTAGCATAATTATGTTGGTTTTAGATTTCAGTCAGTTTGCTCTCCATCTTTACCATATAAGCATCTACATTCTGGTCTATCCACTTATTAGTAATGCCAGCATAAAGGACGGAATATCTTTTCCCAGATACAAATATGTTGTATGGACTATGTGGTCAACTCCTCTGTTTCCCTTTGAAACATGTTTACTTCATTGAATAGATATCACCTGAGAAAAACAAATTGTTGCTGATCTAGTACTGTGAGTTTATTATTATTTATTTATTTACTTACATTTGTTGACTGGGAATGTCCGTCTGGACGCAGGTCCATTTTCAGTGGAGGCCCGGGGAGAAAAGCTCCACAAATTAAAATATTACATAGTTACAGATGAAGAATCCTAGCAATTAAAATATTACAAACATAGTTACAGATGAAGAACATAGTACATTCAGTAGATAACTAGCATCTGTTCTATCCACAAAGTCATAGCAGATATTAACAATTGTTACAATAAGAAGTTACTGCCATATAATAAGTAAATAGGCATGGAAGTATCAGAGCTTGCTATAATCAAAGGCAGTTTGTTGGGTGGAAGAGAGGTAGATGGAGTGGGAGAAGTTAGAGGGGAGAGTTACAAGGGCATAGCCAGCATGTTTTTAGGTGCGCTTTAAGTAAAGCTTTGAAGTGGGTGCATGATGGTAGAGAGGTTATTGTGGGGGGATGGGTGTTCCATAATTTGGCTGTGTTATTGGCTCGAGTAACCTGTAATTGATTTTTGTTGCTGGATTGTAGTGGTCTGGTGGTGAGATAGGGTTGGAGTAGATACTGGAGGGATGGGACCTTTAGAGGATGGTTAACCAGTTTGTGGGTGAGTGCAAAATGACACCATTGAAGGAGGTGAGGGAGTTCTAGCCAGCCTAGTCCAGTAAGTTAGAGAGAGTGGTGACTGTGGTAGGATGCCCCGGTGGCGAATTTGGCAATTTTGTTGTAGCAGATCTCGAGTTTTAGATCGCATTGCCTTAGGTTTGTATATATTGGAGAGGCATAAAGTAGGGTGGAGATAACCTGCGAATTTGCAACTGAAATCCTAGCTGCTTTGATGAGGAGTTGCTTATTTCTGTATAAGGCTCCTAGTTTTTGGTGGACTTTGTTTATGGTCATGGATATGTGAATGTCAAATTTGAGATTGTTGTCTATTTCAACTCCTAGCAATTTGATGTGATCTATTAGGTGGATAGTGGTGTTGTCTTTTGCTGTGATGTTAAAGTGAGAGCTTTTCTGAGTATGTTTGGTGGGTTTGAAGATGAGGAGTTTAGTTTTGTTTGGGTTGAGTATTAACTGGGCATAAGATAGCCAAGTTTCAACAGAGGAAAAGGCATCCTGTGTGACCATTTGCAATTCGGGTAGGGACAGGGCTGAGCAGATGATGCTTGAGTCATCTGCATATTGTAAGTGTGCGCCATGTTTGGTGGCAGAGGCTAGATTATTGGTGAAAACAGAGAAGAGTAGGCGTCCAAGGATGGATCCTTGGGGAACACCAATAGAGACAGGTAGTTGGGGAGATATGTCATTTTGCCATACAACAGATTGCTGGTGGTCAGACAGGTAACTTTGAAACCAGTTGGTGACTGATTTAGAAAAGGATAGGTTATTGAGTACAGAGAGGAGTTGTTTGTGTGGGACCATGTCAAATGCTTTAGATAGGTCTAGGAAAGTAGAAGAGGAGAGATGTCCATTGTTTTTATGGTGAAGGATAGTGTTAGTAAAAGAGAATAAGGCAGTGGTGGTGCTATGGTTTGGTCAGAAACCATGTTGAGTATTAGAAAGGAGGCTGTTTGTAAGGAGGTAGTCTCAGATTTGAGAGTGAATGCATCTCTCTAGTATTTTGGAGTTGAGATAGAATCGCTATGGGGTGGTAGTTGGTTAGTGCTGTGGAGGGGCCGCCTTTGTGAAGGGGAATGTGTGATATTTTCCATAGTGTAAGGACGTAGCATTCTGACAGAGATCGGTTAATCAAGACAGATACTGGGTAGGCTAGGGCGTCAGCTGCAATTTGTAGGAATTATCTTGGGAGGTTGTCTACTGCTAATTTTGTGGGTTTAAGTTTAGTTAAGAGTTTTCTTATGTTGGAGGTAGAAATGGGAGAAAATGAGAAGAGTGTGGGGGGATTACTGGGTGAAGGTGTGGGGTGTAGGGGAGGGGGGTTGTGTTGTCTGGGGGGATTACTGGGTGAAGGTGTGGGGTGTAGGGGAGGGGGGTTGTGTTGTCTAACTAGTGATCGCATGGTTTGTGTGAAGTGTGTGTTGAATGAGGTAACAATATTTTTCTGAGGAGTGAGGAATGTTAGGTGTAGGGGTATTGATTTTACCTGGGTGGAGGATGGAGTTTATGGAGGTCCAGAACTGTTTGAGGTTGTGTTGGGAGGAGTTAAGGGCAGACTGGTAGTATTGGATTTTGTCCTCCTTTATTAGCTTTTTGACTCTATTGTGTAGTTCTAGGAATTTCTATCTAGCTGAGTGGGTTTTAGTTTTGCACCAGTGTTCCCAGGCTTTATCTCTGTTTTTCATTTCTGACCTAGTGGTTTTCTGTAGCCATGGGGAGGGTTGGGCTTTGGTTCTGGTAAGTCTTATGGGGGCATGGTTATTTACGTTGCTTAGGAAGGTAGTATTGAAAAATTGGACTGTCATCTAGGCTGAGGTAATTTAGAGGGTGCCAGTTACATTCTTTGAGAGATGAGATGAATGTGATTGAGTTAAAGTGTAGTTTAACGTATTTGACGGTAGATGGCAGGTTTAACTTGGTATAGGTGTTTTTTGAGTAGGAATGTTGGGGAATGATCACTGAGGCTATCTGATTGGCAGCCTGTTATATAGGACTGGGGAATCTTACTGACTAGTATCCAATCCAGGGTAGTGTGCTTGTTGGAGTTTTTATTTATTCGGGTTGGTGACTGGATTAGTTGGGTGAAGCCATGAAGGTTTAGATGCTGGGTTGAATGGTTGCCATAATAGGATTGCCAATCAATATTGAAGTCACCTAAAATTATGGTCTCTTGAGGGAGATGGTGGGTAGTCCAGCTGACGAGGTTTTTTAGTGGAGGGATATTTTGGCCAGGTGAGAAGTAGCATCTTATTATGTTGATGGTTTTATTTTGGTTTATTTTCAGGTTGGTATATATTATTTCTTCACTGGCAATTTGGGGAGCTGATGAGTTTAGTATCTGGATGTTTAGATGCTGTTTAAATATTGTAGCTATACCAACTCCTTTCTTGTTTAGTCGGTCTAGTCTTAGTATGTTGTAACCATTAGGGAGGATTTGCTCACTGGTAATTTAAGGTTTTAGCCAGGTTTCTATCAGGATGATTATATCTGGGGAGTATACGTCTATGGAGGCATGGAGTTTGCGGACTTTGTTGGCTATACTTCTGATATTTAGGCTTAGCAGAAGGAGGTCATTTGGTTTTCTACTGGCTGGGATTTGGGAGATGTGGTTGTTAGTCTGATTATTATAAGTGTGGTTGGAGATGGAGGGGCCAGGGTTGGGGTGGATGTCTCCACTGAGGGCAAGTTTTGATATGCAAGAGGTTATTAGTTTTATCAGTTTGTGAAAGAGTTTGCATTTTTGGGAAACTTTATGATTGGGTGCAGCCGGTAACAGATGTGGTGGGAGGGTTATTTTGTTAACTTGTAGGGATGCATTTAGTTTTAGTATTTTAGTCGATAGAATATGTGGGAGATGCACAGGGATGGTTCTTGAGTTGGTGGGAGAGGAGCACAGTGAGGGTGAGTCATGAGTGATGGAGTGGAAGTGGTTGAGTGTGGGTATAATGGAGCTTTGGTAAGATGTAAGATATGCAATGAGAGGGTATGCAAAGAGTATAAGTATGGTATGCTTATTCATGTTAGCAGAAGAGGAGGGGTAGTAGTGGGAAGATGGTGGATTTAGTGTTGGGAGTAGTGTTGTGGTTGGTGGCAAAAATGATGGGAGGGATTTGTTCTAATAAAGGTAGGACCACTGGGGGTAGGTGGGAATTGTGGGCAGGGTGTGGAACCAAGCGGGCAGAGACCTGTTAGCTGCTCTTAGGAGGGGTTGTGGGCTGAAAAACAATCAGATAACAGAGAATACAGGCCTTTATATAACTTCTGTCCTATGCATTCCTAGTGGGAGAGGAGGGTAAGGACTAATTGCAGGAGGAGTTCTGTGGGAGTGATTGACAGGTCTCTCAACCAGATTCTGGAAGATGGGCAATTCAGACAAAAACAATAAATTGACTCATACTGTAGGTAAGTGATATGGAGAGAGTACCGAGAGAATAGATGAACTGCAGTTAAGTAAATGACAGTACAGTTCAAGGGAGGAACTAAACTAGCACAAGTTAATTATTTCTGGTGTTACTAATTCTGGGGTAGTGCAGTTTAGTTTGGAAGTGGATAGCTATTGCCATATAAAAATAGTCTAATATTGACTGGTCACAGATGAAACTGGGGAAAAAAAGTACAGTTGGATGTAAAAGCCATAGATAAAAATGTAAAATTTTGCCTTGCTACTCAGAGAGAGGCACAGAACCCAGCAGTGTGTCATCAACTAGAGTATGAAATGGGGTCTTACAGGACTGGAGTTAGGAAAACTGGGCTAGCTAGACAGGCCTCTGCAAGTGTGCATGCTTTAAACAAAAAAACCTCAGTATATAAAAGCATTAACATTAAGTCTTTATGTTGAAAGTTAAGACATACATTGCATTTAAATTTGAAGAAAAGCCGTGCTTGCAGAGAAGCCTTTGTAATATTTTCACTGGAATTGCACTTCAGCAATAGTACTTATTCAAGCTTGGAGGGTGGGGGGTGCCACACCTGCAGCCTAAGATGTTTAAACAGAGTTATTTGATATCTTAGTAGAAGACGAAACAAAAACAAAACTGGGAAATGAGACAGCACACTGGACTTTAATAAGACAAAAACAAATAAAATGCTCAGTACGATGAAGCGCTTTTCATCTAGTCAGTGACTAGACTTCATTAGATAATGTGCACCACATTTTCTCAGATACGTTTTCCTCACTCCAGGTAATGGATTAATTTAAAAGTTCAGTTACTAATTAGTTAATAAGCTGGTGTATCTCAACACAGTAAGATTGGTACATGGTATATACGCACAATGTATAAGTTAATACAATGACCATAATGATTTTTTACCTACTTATCCATCTCTACTAGTCAATTTTGATTTGATTAGAATGAAAATAAGGATGAAAAATAAATAAAAATGAAAATAAAATTATTTGCATATGCTGATTGTAGTATGTATAAAAATCAAAAGGAAGTCAAACCATAAGATTCAAATTTGGCTTACTGCTACTGCAAGCTTAATAATCAAAGTTAGTAAATGAAAGTTGATACTTAATAAAATAGTAAATGACAAATATCTTAATAAATATATCAATATTAATAAACTGATAATCAAAATAAAAATATATATGAATATATGCAAGTTAGGACCATAAAACCAGACAAAAGGGATGGTTTGGTCATTATGAGTAATGATCTGTAGAACAGAAAAATGGCCAAACTACTGGACACATACATATGTTCCAGTTAGTGTAAATGAAGTCAATATAGGGTACAAGAAAATAAGGGATTGTTTAAATGATTTATTCATTTAACAATTAGTTGACCTGCCCCTTTTTAACTCTCTCTCTATGTTACAACCTAGGACATCAGTGTTATTCGGTGTACCTAAAATTCACAAGTCGCTAGTTGATCCACCAATGAGGCCCCTAGTGGATACACGTCAAAGCATCACCTACCGCAATAGTCAAAATAGTGGACAACATACTGAAAAAATATTTAAAGGATGAGGGTCAGATCTGCAAGGGTTCTTGGACATTTCTGTCTAAGTTAAATGAGTTACCATACCAAGACTATAACTTCCTGATGATAGATGTAAAAGATTTCTATACCTCAATCCCACAACAGGAAGAGATAGAATGGACTGACCATTTCCTTAGGAGGAATGGGGCACCTGATTCAGAAATTAGATTGGTGAGCATTCTGTTGGATATCACATTAACCAATAATTATTTTCTATTTGATAACAAACTGTACTTGCAAAAAGGCGGTGTGTACCTTCTTTTACTTTTAGGAGAGGGAATAACCTGAAGAACCTATTGGAAAATTCCAATACAAGGTTAGTCAGATACCCTGGGATGACTAAGTGTGAGTCATGCAATCACTGTAAGTTTATGGATGTAGGCCACAATTTTAACATTCGAGATAAACATTACACCAAAACAACCGGAAGGTTTAATTGCAACTCGGCTTTTGTAGTGTACCTAGCTCAATGTCAATTATGTACCACCTTCTATATTGGGAAGACGGATCGAAAAATTGAGGGAACTTGTATACAAGCACCTCTATAACATCAGGAAAATGAAAATTGAAAATGCACTAGCGAACCACATAAAGTTAAACCCCACTCACATCTTCAAATTTAGAGTTATTGACCATGCCATTAAAGATCCTAGAGGGGGACCAAGGTTACTACTACTACTGGAGAAACTGGAATTAATGTGGCAAATTTGCTTAGATGCATGCCACTTTCCAGGTCTCAATGAAATGTGTTCTATTCAGTGCCTTTTAAGATTTAAGAACTTGACCAGATAAATCCTAGGAGATAGACCCCTTAGTTGCAGCTAGGTCCAATAAGATTCTATACACACCAGTAGGATGTTTGAGAGGGACCCAAAAAGTAGTCAACTTTACAAGAAGCTTTAGGCAAGTATAAGATGTAGCACTCAATGTTTGTTTTTTGACAATAAATACATATATATATTTACATATATTCGTATATATTTTTATTTTGATTATCAATTTATTAATATTGATATATTTAAGATATTTGTCATTTACTATTTTATTAAGTATCAGCTTTCATTTACTAACTTTGATTATTAAGTATGCAGTAGCAGTAAGCCAAATTTGAATCTTATGGTTTGACTTCCTTTTGATTTTTTTATACATACTACAATCAGCATATGCAAATAATTGTATTTTCATTTTTATTTATTTTTCATCCTTATTTTCAAAATTAACTAGTAGAGATGGATAAGTAGGTAAAAAATCATTATGGTCATTGTATTAACTTATACATTGTGCGTATATACCATGTACCGTTCTTACTGTGTTGAGATACACCAGCTTATTAACTAATTAGTAACTAAACTTTTAAATTAATCAATTATCTGGAGTGAGGAAAAAATATTCAAGAGAAAATGTGGTGCACATTGATATCTGATGAAGTCTAGTCACTGACTAGATGAAAAGCGCTTCATCGTACTGTGCATTTTATTTGTTTTTATCTTATTAAACTCCAGTGTGATGTCTCATTTCCCGGTTTTGTTTTTGTTTAGTGTTTACTTGTTTGTTGTGCCTATCCATTTTTTTATCTTAGTATAAGACATCAGAAAGTATGCATTCCATGGCTTTCCAAACTAGGCTAGCAAGGAAATGAGTCAACAGTTCTGGGGTTTGTGGTAGGATCCCCTTTGAGGAAAGCATTGCAACAGCAATTTTCACTGCTTCCGGGATATAGCCTGTAGATAATCTTAAATTATGCAAGTCCAAGAAAGTTTCTGTAAGGGCATGCTTGGTGGTATTAATAAGGTATCCAGGTATATTGCATAGGTCCACAGAACTGTTATTTTTAAATTTTGAGAGCACAATCAGAACATAATCTTACCTCATTGGTAAGATCAGACCATAAATTAAATTTGACTGGATGTCCACATCCCGACCCCACCCCCAGCCCAGAAAACCACAGTGAAAACCTTCTCAAAAGTGAACTTATCAAAACTGAAGTGGAATCCTTCAAGGCCCCAGGGCCAGTGGAAACTATGGCCCAAACTGCAGAATCCTATATAAATGCATTCTACGGACATCTCCAGGAATGCATGGATCATGCTATCCCAAATAAAACCAAGACCCAATCATCCAAAGGCAGGCGTCCGGTCTGGTGGACCCCTGCCATAAATAAACTGTACAACAGAAGGAGGAAGGTACTACATGATAGAGCAAAATCCCTAATAGGGAAGGCATCTCTGATCAGTACTAGCAAAAAATTACGATCCCTCATAAAATCCTCCGAGGCCAGCTTCGAGAGAAAAATTGCACAGGACACCAAAGACAATCATAAGGCTTTTTTCAGTTATGTTAGAAACCTGGGATGCAACTCTCAGACTTGTTCTGAGTTGATTCTAAACGACAAAAAATACACTGAACCCACAGACATCGCCAATATCCTGGCAGACAGGTTCAGTGCAAACTTCTCCACCCCCTCCCCCCGAAAAGAGCAAGTATCTATCCTGGCAGAAGGCTGCCTCCCAAACATCTCAGATGCTCAGGTGAAGGCTGCCCTCTCTTAAGCAAAAAACACTACTTCCATGGGACCAGATGGCGTCCCAGGTTGCGTCCTACATGAACTCCAAGAGGAACTAATCCCTCAAATAAAACAGCTATACAATCTCAGCCTCACTACAGGATATGTGCCCACAGAATGGCGTACAGCAATAGTGGTCCCACTCCACAAAGGTGGAGCCTCTACGGACCCTGGAAACTATCGCCCCATAAGCCTGACTAGCTTAGTCTGCAAGGCTATGGAGAGGATCATCATGGAGCTCATAAACAAAGACATTGGGGACCTACAGACACTAGATCCTACCCAGTTCGGCTTTGTCAAGGGCAGATCCTGCCTTTTGAACCTGGTTGACTTCTTTGAAACAGTCACCAAAGCCATAGATGAAGGGAAGGTAGTTCACACAGCCTATCTGGACCTTGCAAAGGCATTTGACACAATACCCCACTCGGGCATCATAGATAAGCTATCCAGCTTAAATATAAACCCCTATGTCACAAGATGGGTTGCAAACTGGCTCAAAGACAGAACCCACAGAGTGAGAGTTGCTGGAGCCATGTCAGACTCGAAACCAGTCACAAGTGGCGTCCCACAAGGTTCTGTCCTGGGACTGCTCTTGTTCAGTATATACTTGTCCGAGGTACAGGCCAACATAAGAGGACTATGGCTCACGAAGTTCGCAGACGACTGCAAACTGGGCGCCATAATGAACTCTCCAGCTGACACAAACATCCTTCTAAAAGGTCTCACAGAGACAGATAACTGGTGCCAGCGCCATGGTTTAAAGCTAAATGCCAAAAAATGTATAGTCATACCCTTTGGCAAAAACAATGTGCCCACAAATTACCACATAGGCGGAAACCCATTAAGTACAGAGAAAGTTATTAGGGACCTGGGGACCCAAGTTGATAGCAATCTCTCCTTTGAAAACCACATTGCCAAAGTGGTTAGAAAGACCTTCTACATAGCCCACCTCATCACAAAGGGTTTCACATCTAGATCAAGAGAGGTAATCGTGCCCCTTTATTCATCCCTCATCAAGCCCATCATAGAATACAATGCCCCTTTTGGGATGTACCTTACCCGACACCTGCAGTAATTAGAAAGACCCCAAAAGTATCTCACCAAGAGGATCAAGGGTCTCAAACAGATGCCATATGCTGCTCGGTTAAAAAAACTCCAGCTCTACTCAGTTGCATACCGCCTACTTTGAGGCGATCTATGCCTGACATACAAAGCTATGTCAAATCCAGAATTAATGGACATGCTCCACCTCAGTAAATCTAAATCCCTTTGAGCCACACGCTCGAGGGACTTGAACCTCAGCACAGAAATAAATAGAACTTGCTGGAGGGACAGGTTCATAACCCAGAGGCTCCCTTCACTCTGGAATAGAATTCCAGTTCATGTGAGGCAGAGCACCTCACTGAATCTCTTCAAGAGGAATCTCGATAAGTGGATGGGGGATCGTAGGTTTGTCCCAGGGATTACTCCCGTGTCACTATTAGACAGAGGCACAGTAAACTAAACCTTAAAAAGGGCACAGTATACTCAAATCAAGGGGTGGTGTAAGCCATACAGAATCGGGCTAGGCTTATAATTGCCCCAGGGCAGATAGCCTAGTATGAACCTATGAACCTATGATTGTGGAGAGAGTAAGGGATTCCAGGATCTATGGAACAGAAATAACTTTCTCTGATGAAGTTTGCACTAAATGCATCTGCAAGTATATTAACAACATCTTTAGAGTCAGAGTAGGTGATGCTATTTTGGATTAGATCAGACCATTTTCCGTTCTTAATTTTCTAATGCATTTAAAAAGAATTTATAATAATCCTTGGCTTTGTATGCTAGTTTCAGTTCATGTTTTGTTTGGTCTTCCCAATGTTAGCATTTAACTCTTTGCAGATCGATTTGATAGAGCCATTGTACTTATTTTTTTGTTGTTACAGAGCTTATTTATACTGGTGGACCAGCAATGTGGTTTATTTCTGAAGTTTCCATTATACTTTATTCTAATGGGGACTAACATATTGATGCACTATTTTTTAGGTAGAAGCAGAACTTATTTGCATCTGTCCAATCTGAAGCCAAATGAAACTGGTAATACTTCATAGTCCGAGTATGCTAGGTCTTCTGAAGTTCCTAAATGCAGAAATAAGGGATGCTGGAGACCTTAAAAGAGATGATCATTGATTCATGGTTGGATTTATCCAGAGATGAGGAGACTATAAGAGTGCTACAGGATGGAGACCATGTCAGTAAGGATAAGGTCTACAATGTTCTGACCTTAGGGGTCTGGTTTACTACTGTTTATAAGGAATTATAATTTATTACATTCATGATTGTTTTGGCATACATAGCTTCTGTGATAAAGGTGCACCAATTTACTGAGGGATAACTGAGATTACTCCCTCTAAAAATGTTTAATTTTGAGTATTGCAGTAATATTAGAAATATCATGGTTATCTGGGGACACTGAAGTTGTCCTATAACGAAGTATATAAACTACTAATGTATTTTATGTAGGGTAAGTTGGAGTACATGTTTGGCTTGTGGGTATAAGAGATTTAACTACAATTGCTATGTTTTTTGACAAATATGAAGATGCCGCATCAGTTTCCCCACATATTTAAAGACATGGTATACACTAAGCAGGAGTGATATCTTTATAATGAAACCTAGTCTCTGATGGCACAGATATGGATATGTTCAAGTTGCAGGACAGCTCCATCTATAATGCAGTCTATCGGTTAGATTTCTAAGAAGATTGACCTTGATATAGTCAATGCTGGAGTCGGCTGTAATTTTCTTTGCTGTGTTGGGATATCCAGTAGTCAGACTTTGCATATAAATGGTATTACTGGGCAGCAAATTTTCTGGCCAGTACGCTGAAGCTATGGGCTGAGAGGTGAAGACTATCCCCTGTGAACTAAACTCACCTGTCTACCAGGTCATTTTAGGCTGACTCCTATTTGACCTCTCGGCCTTGTATGATACCCATTTCATAACCAGTTGTTGAAACCAAACCAATTGTTGAAGCTAACTAGCTTTCCTTTATATTTAGGCATCATTCTAGCTGAGGGTAGGATTTCACTCAAAGTCTTACCTGCATTTGAGACATGAATATTGAAAGCCAGTGCATCTCTCCATGTCCCTGAAGGTCGAGTACCAGAATTTATTTATACCTAGATGGACTACCACAAGATCATATTCATATATTCCCCAGGTACGAAGAACTTAAAAGCCCTCATATCATGCATCCTTGTGCCAGCAAGGGAAATGTCATTCTGCCCTTGTCTAGCCTCCCAGACTTGGAGACAGCAGAAGTTTTATACTCTTCAGCCTGGTGCCTCTTTAATAAGTGTGAGAATGATGGTGGTGATATGTTGGCAGATCTCTAAGATTTTGCTTTCTTGGTTCTAAAAGGCTTGGGAAGTGTTTTTTGACAGTTGGTTTGGTGTGATTATATACAAGTGTGTGGGCGGTGTGGTCTGGACCACTTTTTTAGGTGAGAAGGTAGCCTCCTTGTTCTTTATATACTTGCATGTAAAACAGGTAGTATCATGTATATCTACATTGTGAACATTTGGCAGTTCCTGCAATGCCTAAGAATACCAAGTGGTCCAACTCTAAAGTAAGAGTAGTATGGCCTTTCATGGGAACAGGAAAAAAATAGAAACTATAGCCTCATTAGTCTAACATTGACAAGAAAGTCCTGAGTAAGGCTGCTTGCTTTCAACAGCCAATATGACTCCATCACCAAGAGGAGATGTCATTCAAACTCAATCCATTTTTATGAGGGAGCTCTCCTGTCTTGTAATGTTTCATGTACTTGTCATCTATTTTGGTTAGAATTATTTGAAAAAGTGTAAATTCGGCAAACTACCATGTTGCTAAAAGTACAGCAGTTAGCTTCTTTGTAAAATTAATGTGATGATACTCAGTGGAAGATCATTCACAGTTTATCATTGAAAGTCAACTGTGTTACCCGTTCAGTATTTAGGCACTTCAGGACAATGATTTGATGGAAGATCTATGTTAGGAGATCTGAAAGTATCCTAGCCATATTACTGAGGACCCTGGTAGGAAGCATATCTGGTCCATACACCTTTTCACTAATAACCAGTTCATTATCAATCTCCTCCATCTCTGTACTGTTCTTCAACAGCTCTCCATATTCTGTGAGCTCTATAGCATAGAAGAATGAAGATTTGGTCAAGAACCAAACAAAGGTTTGATTAATGGTGCAGGCAGCAGAAAAGCTAAGAAAGGGGGAGGGAACAATGAAGGGAGTCTCCTAATAGCTGCAGCCATCAAAAGAATCATCTAATATATTAAAAAAAAAAGCAAACTTAATACCTGTCAGACAACTATTTCACCTCCTACACATCTATTATTTAACTCCTAAATGCTCTAATATCAGCCTTAGCTTCTTAACTCAATATGTTTATCATCGTATAATCTCAGTGGGTAAGATGATGCAGGACCTCTTTTACAAATCCCCATATCAAAACTACATTGCACTGCCCACTTATTTTCAGTATTACTCCCCAAATTCTAGTACCTTCTTCCAACGCATCAAAAAGATATAATTTTTTTCTCCGAGTTCTGAGCATAGCTAAAAGCCCTCCCCCTTTCAAAACCAGGCATAATGCAACTGCCTTCTTCCAGAACATATAACCGAATAAGGTCTTTCTCCTCACTAAACTCTTCACTTCACATGCCACATGATTCAGAAAGCAAAATTGTTCCCATTTCTTACACTTATTATATACGATATATGGAAGAATAAGTTATCAGTCTACTTTTTAATGTTTTTGTTTTGCTATATGCCTTTACTAATGCTTGTTTGCTTTTATATGTCTGGGTAAGACTGAAATTGGTCTATTGTGATCAGTAGCTAAGTAAATAAAAAGGGATAAAGGCACTCGATAATTTATCTTTCAACCACCATCTCTGTATTAGCACAGAGATCCTGTCTAATTCAATTTCCAAAGGCATCCCCTCTACATTCAGAGTAGCTTTAATTCTCTTTTAGTCATCTCTTATCAGACACACACTGAACTTGGTGCCCCATTTGACATGTATTTGTCAAAACATTCAACTTAACTGACCTTAGAGATGTCCAACAAAAAAAATAAGATTTATAGCCCTCTAGAGAAAGTTTATATGGGACTTACTAATCTTTTCAGCTATGAAAGGCCAGACTCTTCTAGACCTCCTAATCATTTTCTGAACTGGCTCCTCAAATACCCAAATAAAGGACCTAAACCTTTGTCAACAGAAACTAGACACATGCCTGCTGGAATCATATCTCCAAATATCTCCAACCTCTGTCACAAGCTTCTATTACATTTCAAGCAGAGTAACACACTTACCACTTCCAACAAAGCCTCACCCCCCCCCGGTACTTCTTGGTTGACCTTTTGAATATTTTGTTGTTAAACCTGTAATAGTCTGTAGGCGGATTGCCTAGCACTTACCTATGAACCTATGAATTGGCATTGCATGCTCACCTTTATGTTGCCGGAGGAGGGGGGTAGTATATGCTCAGGGTCAGGGGCAGGTTTTCTCTCTCATTGAAGACTGAGAGGTGACAGACCACATTCAGCTATAATGAAAGGGTTGAAAAGAGTGTGTGACCACATTTATGGGCCAGAGTCTCCTTTCCTCCTAAAGGTCGCATTCTGAACATGCAAATGGGAAGTGGTTAGTAAACTAAAAATTCTTAATCTAGCCAAGAGTTCAACAATCCTACTCCTAGATTTTTATACTGCTGTAGTAGTAATTTACAACTTTGTTTAGTGGCTACTCCATGTGGTTAAGGCTCAGAAATCTTGGAAATTTGTCACTTCCTTGGGTTGGAATAAAACAGCTAATTGCCTGAGGCTACTTTGCACTATTTTGAAGAGATTCTTCCTTCCCAAGTACAAGACAATAGCAAGGGCAGAGTGACAGTAGGGTGTTTACCCAAAGTATAAGTAGCTAGTAGACAGGATCAGTTCTTAAGCATAGTCACTAAATGGGCCTGAGCCGTCCCTGAAATACCAGTAGTACTTATACAGCTGGAACTGTGAAGAGATCATGGCTCTTTAAATACCATTCACTGTACCCTCTTGATTGTAGCAAGAAGCTATGCACAGAATTTATATGTTTTTGATGTTTTTAATTGTTTTTTTTTTTTCTGTTTGAGCTTCAGCTCCTCAAATAGCAGCACATTTTCTTTTGGTCAATAGCAGCTCTAGGGGACTGGGCAACAAATACAAGTGTTGCCCAGGATGCTAAACAATGTATGCATCTATCCCAAATGCTGTGCAACTGTAGAATTCAGTGTATATACTGATTATGGGGTGGAAGTGTAGAGGGGCTTGACACATTATATTACATATAAATGGTTGTTTGGGGAGTTTTAAGAATGACGACTTGACATGCACCTGATCAAGATCCAACCTTTCACAGTTGATGGTGTGCTAGGCCTATGGGCTTCACCCACGCCTCTGGCACTACCAGTGTAGCAGAGCTGGAGGGCTTATACATGATCTCATGAAGATTTAATATTGGGGATTAGATGGAGGAATACAGAATTCAGAACAGGATGGCAGAAAAAAGGTGAGCAAACAAAAACATGTTTTTTCCCTTCTGCCCCAGCTCTTTTCTGGTATAATACTTGTACATCTCAACTCTTCAGATTTTTGCTTCATATTTTTGGTCTGTTCCTAATAAAATTTGTGGTTTTCACACAAATCACTGAGGATCAAAATCACTAAATAACGACACACATTTGAGTTTCAGACTTTATGTTAGTCAGAAAATGAATGCGAACAAAACCTGTTATTCTAGTAACAGAGTTTCTAAGAACAATATTTAAAGTATGTCCCTATTTTTTAGCCTTTATCCATAATCCCTCCCATCATTTTAGACTTTGTCCAGAATGTTTGCACTAAGAGGTTAAGACTATGATACTACTTAGTCATTCATTCATGAAAACCAGGGTGAAAAGTTCATTTCACACATTTGCTTTAACGTGTGATCTGTGATTTATCTCCAGTCGCTACTCAGCATGATGGTCTGTTTTTTCCTTCCACATTTCTGCAATATACCTAAAAAGCCTTTATTCCTGTCATGAAACCTTCTAGCAATTTCTTTTTGACTTGCATCTTTTCTGACCATGTCTTCCATGTCAAAAATTTTACCTCCTTCACTGTTCCACCCTTTCTTTCAACTTGTGTACCCTCCTGTTTTGTCTGAATTGTTAACTTCACTTTCATATATAAACAATGTTAAAAGAGAGCTGGCAGTATTGATGAACTGAAGTTTGGCAGGCTTTTTTCAAAGATTTGACCTTACTTTTACATGGGCTTCAACTGTGATAGAATAAAAAAACAAGGCAAATGCATTCAGTCAGTTTTATTAAACTAGTCTGTATCCCTTTATCCCTTTCTGGAGTTTCCTCAGATGCTTAACCACAGTAAAATCTATAACCCATTGTCAGTCTCTTCACCCCTTAGCCCTTAATTTTCCTCCAACCCACTTCTCATGTTTGGCCCTGCAGTCAAACTTCGCATACTGCACTCCTTCAAAATCTAAGATTTTTTTTTCTCAGATTCCTTACCCTTGTTTCCAAAATTAAAACTAATAATGGCATTATCTTCTTCTTTCAGCTGTTCCTGTTAGGGGTCAACACAGTGGATCATCTGTTTCTATTTCTTCCTATCCTCTGCATCTTGCTCTGCTACACCAACCACCTGCACATCCTCTCTCACCACAACCATAAACCTTATCTTAGGTCTTCCCCTTTTCCTCTTACCTGGCAGCTCCATTCCTAGCATCAGTCACCCAATATACCCAGCATCCCTCCTCAGTACATGTCCAAACCAACGCAATCTCACCTCTCTGGTTTTGTCTCCAAATCGTCCATCCTGATCTGACCCACTAATGTACTGGTTCCTATACCTGTGCATCCTCATCACACCCAATGCAAATCTTAACATCTTTAACTATGTCACCTCCAGCTCTGACTCCTGTCTTTTCGTTAATGCCACAGTCTCCAACCCATATAACATAGCTGGTCTCACTACCCTCTTGTAGACCTTTCCTTTCACTCTTACTGATACCAGTCAGTCACAAATCACTCCTGACACCCTTCGTCACCCTCTCCACCCTGCCTGTACTCTCTTCTTCACCTCTCTTCCACACTCACCATTGCTCTTAACTGTTGATCCCAACTATTTAAACTCATCCACCTTCGCCACCTCTACTCCCTGCATCCTCACAATTTCTCCGTCCTCCTCCTCATTCACACACATATATTGTGTCTTAGTCCTGCTGGCCTTAATTCCTCTCCTCTCTAGAGCATATCTCCACCTCTCCAGGGTCTCCTCCACCTGTTCCCTACTCTAACTACAGATCATAATGTCATCTGCAAACATCATAGTCCATGGGGACTCCTGTCTGATCTCATCTGTCAACCTGTCCATCACCACTGCAAATAAGAAAGGGCTCAGAGCTGATCCTTGATGTAATCCCACCTCCACCTTAAATGCATCCGTCACTCCCACGACAGACCTAACCGCTGTCACACTATTTATTTATTTTATGTATTAATTTTACATTTGTTGACCGGGCTAGTCTAACTGGATATATGTCCATTTTCAGTAGAGACCCAGGGAGAAAAGCTCCAAGATATGATTCAATATATAGTACAAGTACAAACAATAAACAAACATCAGATATTATAATAAAAAAATAGCAATTATTATAGTAAAAAAGTCATCGACAATGGTTATGTGCAGTACAACCTAGAAGATTTAACAGGATGTACTGAGGTTAAGAGTCAAAAATAGTACAAATTGAGTGTATGGAGACATAGTACAGGTTAGGTTAGAAATAGAGAAAAGGAAGTTGAATTTGTAGTGAAGATACAATGGATTTGCTTAACAAAAGGTATGTAAAGAGGATATAAATAGTGTAAAAAAAGGTAGATAAGAAAAGTTTAGCAAGATGGAAGATGTAACAGAGGATAGTAAGGACTAGCCTCGTACATATGTTGTACCACTCTTACATACTTCACTGCAACTCCCGACATCCTCGTACAATACCATATCTCATCTCCAGGCACCCTGCCATATGCTTTCTCCAAGTCCATAAAGACCCAATGCAACTCCTCCTGACCCTCTCTATACTTCAACACCCTCAGAGCAAACGTCGCATCTGTAGTGCTCTTTTCTGGCATGAAATCATATTGCTGCTCACTAATCAATCACCAACCTTCGTAACCTAGCTTCCACTACTCCTTCCCATAACTTCATGCTGTGACCGACTGATTTTATCCCTTCGTAATCACAACTCAGCACATCACCCTTATTCTTAAAAATCGGTACAAACACACTTCTCCGCTCCTCGGGCATCTCTCTCACTTACCAAGATTTCATTAAACAATCTGGTCAAAAACTCCACTGTCATTTCTCCTAAACACCTCCATGCTTCCATAGGTATGTCATCTGGACCAGCAGCCTTTACATTCTTCATCCTCTACATAGCTGTCCTTACTTCCTCCTTGCAAATCCGTTGCACTTCCTGATTCACTATCCTCATATCATCCAACCTTCTCAATCTCTCATTCTCTTTATTCATCAGCCACTCAAAGTACCCTTTCCATCTGCTCAACATACTCACCTCACTTGTGAGTATGTTTCTCTCATTATCCTTTATCACCTTTACCTGCTGCATGTTTTTCCCAGCTTGTTCCTACTGTGTAGCCAATTGGTACGGGTCCTTTTCTCCCTCCTTAGTGTCCAACCTTTCATTATCAATATTATCTAGTGGTGCCCTCATAGAGGCATCATTATGCCCATCTTCAGTATCTTCTCTGGTGCAGTCCTATACAAGCTGTCTGGATCCTCTCATGATCCAACTCTTTACTCATTTCCCACTACCTCTCTGTTATGGAGCTTATAATCTATAAGCCAGTTTTCTACCATATGCATCTTACTTCAAACAAAGTGTCGACTTTGTGCCTTACATATTAGAAATATTTTGCAATAAATTTCTGAGCACTTATACTTTATAGCCAATAAATAAATTCTCATTTAATGCCCAGCTTTTGAAGTGCAACTGCTTTCAAAAAGGCCTTTTGCACCTTGGAAAACTTTCTGCATGTTGAAATCCTGAACAATAAAATTCTTTTAAAGTAATTGCTTCCTGAGTATGTCATAAGCAACTATTCTAACACCACTGAAATAGAAAATCCTTCCATCCACAACCCTTTTTTACCCATATTTGCACATAGGGTCGAGGTGCCACTTCAACAGTTACAATCTGGAGCCAAGGATTTACACTGCCAGATGGCTAGCCCTGCCACAGTAGTTCATCCATACCACAGAGTCACACACATGCTCACAACAGCCAATTTAGCGTGTCCAATCCACCCACTGCATGTCTTTGGGATGTGGGAGGAAACCCATGCGAACACAGTAATCATTGCTTAACTCTATATTCTTAGAGCCATTCTCTTTTTTATCTGCATATAGCCAGTATCATATTTATGTCATTTGTTTTTTTTTTATGTCTATGTATGTTTTTGGAAACTGTACCTGTCAAGCCTTCTTTCTGTAGTTTTAAAATTGTAATCACATGCTATGTTTCCAATGTTTTAAGTTTTTATATCTAAACATGGAGCTTTTCTCCCCCAGGCCTCCACTGAAAGGAAGTTTTGTAGTCTAACTATCCCGGTCAACCTCCTTCTAATGATTTAGAACTCCAGCATCAGCAGTTAAACCAATGACTAGAACATTACTGCTATCACTAGAAAAAATATCCCAGTCCTCAGAATTGCTTTCACTCAGTGAACATGCAACCTTAATAGAATAAAGTACATGACATCAAAGGTCAGAGGGCATTCCACAGATAATTATGTGGAGGTAGAGCATGATTGATTAAAAGAGAAAAAAAAAAGGAAAATGATTGTAAACCAGGAAATGATAATGGCAAAACCAGAGGAGGCAGCATTGTAACAATAAACCAACCATGAAGGTGAGAAAAGCAACACATCTCTTTAACAGACTACAAGTACTTTGGAATACAAGTCATGTGACGGCATGGAGTTCTATGACTTGCAAATGAAAGCTTAATAACTTTTTCTTAAGGCCTCCATTCTTCATTCTGACATCTTAATGAAGCCAGTCTTAAAATGCGTATCAGAGAAGGCTTTTGACAAGGTCCCGTAGTGATGCTTCCTCCTCCTTGATTGGACCATAAATCAACTGATTTTAATCTTTCTTTGCCTAACCCCTACAACCACTCCCTTCCTTAAATAATAAAAGTTCATGTTGTGCATTCAGTTTTGGGGAAAACAGCAGAACCAATGGATAAGGATCATTCTTTAGTTAACATTGCAAATCATTAAATTAAAAATGTTTCAAGATATTTTTTATTTGTTTGCACAGGTCAAGATGCAGGGGACTCTTGCCTATTAATCTCTTTAAAGATTTTGGACAGCTTTCCTTAATGGCTCACAGTTTATACCTCACATGCAATTTGCTTGTTCTGAACAGTGTGTGTGTGTTACTCTGTGCCATAACAGTTCTGGAAACTCTGGTAGAATATTCCTTAAATTTCTGCATAAGGAACTAGTTTGGTGACGATTAACATTTTGATTAAACAAGGGCAAAGATTTACAAAGCAATTTTAGTTACTGCCTCCAGTACAGCAGTATTGAAGTCTGTCCAGTGTTCATAAATAATTCTAAAATGCTATATACTGTTAAGCATGAACTGTGAAGCATATTAACATCACAGTTTTGTTTTTAGTAAACTTCAATTAAAGAGAAAAAACTTGTTTACAGATATTTTGAGCTTACTAATGTAAGAAGAAAGCAGATCTAGGGTAAAATGATATAGCATAGGCTTTTCTGAGTACACTTTAAAAAGATAGTGCAGCTCTGTATTATGGCTGGTTTCATTTTTTTTTTTGAGCTGGCTTTATTTGAAATGCAGCAGTAAATTAAATAGCTCCAGGAAGTATTCCTTTTTCATAAGCTGTTACATACAGTTTCATGAGAATGTCAACAAACAAGCTTTGTATTTTACTGACATTTATCAGCGGCTAGGATCAAAGCTCATGGGGTCATAAAGCTGTTCATACATCAGTGGGTAAAACTAAAACACAATGAACAAAACTTAGCAGATAAACAGAGGAATGTACTGTGAAAACAGATAGTCAAGACAAGAAGTATAATGACCGTAGACTAATCTAAAATGATGCAGGTTCAATACCAGTATGCTATCTGCTAAATGACTTGTGTGCTTGCATCCAACGTGAGTCTGTAACTTCAGAAAGAGAGAAAACGGTCAACTATGTGACAAGAAATGATCATAGAAAGAACTAGATAGGAACTGTAAGGGTAGGAAACAGATTAGAAATACACCCAGAAAACTGAACTGACAATTTTGAACAGTCCAGGTAGGCCATCTCTACATGTTTTTGAAACAAAAAAAAATCACATGTAGCTAGTTGTTTTATTCTCAGAAGCAGTTTACTTTTAATAACTAATATTAAGTCATTCTTAGATATTCTTTTTTCCACCTGACTTAACAATAAGGTCTCTCCTGTCTCAATGGTTCTTATCCAGTGGAACAGTATTCTGGCATAAACCATCAGTGGGAGGGTCTCTACGTCTGCCCTGGTTTCCCTGTACCAGGTGGGAGCTCTGGATGAGGCAGCTTGTCGTACTTCAGTCTTTAAAACTTTTTTTTGTATGCTATCCAATATACCTCTCAATCTCTTAGCACAAGAATTCTGGACAAAACCAAAAATAATGGGCTGACAGAAGCCCAAATATATGGACAACTTTTAAATTGTGATCTTATAAATATTGTTGATAGAACAGATTTTGCACTATCAAGCATTTTCCATAGGGTATGCAAGTCTGAAACTCAAATGGCTGTCATCTTTAATGACTTCAATACTCAATGATTTGCCACAAAACAACACATTTTATGAGGAATACACAAAGTCAAAAATCTGGCCATGCTACATACATCTAACAGTTGAGAGATGTACTGCACTATTATTGCCCGATGAAGCAAGCAAACAATATCATAATGCATGCTCCATGTCCATTTCAGGGCAATGGAGCATACCTGCTTTATGTCCTGGCTGCATTTCATTTTTGATGAATATCTTCATGGTTTTCACAAGGCCAGTAGAGCACGGATTTCATTCTCCTCACCATAGACAAGAACATAAGCCTCTCCTGATGGACTTCATGGTACCCACAATGCTTCTCAAACTGAGCTAGTTGTGGCACAAAAGATTCTTCAAGCTTCTACTTCAGTGGGATGGCCAGTTTCCTCCTTGTAAACATTTATGTGGGTCAAGTAGTGAAATGAAAAAGTTACTGAATAATTATTTTTCTTTTTCTTTGCTATAGTGCAGTAAAATTGCACCAGTCCTAGTACGTAGAATTGGATTGAGAATACCCATGATGCTGAATAAATCAGCAATTAAGAAGTATTTGTAAGGGGCTAACTAAGCAGAGTGTAGATTTTGTTTCAGTCATTTTATAAACCAAAAAAGATAAACATGGAAGGCATCTTGTTGTTAGGCTGAGAAACGTATGGCAGTTATTCTGTGTAAGCATCTTTTAGGTCTCAAGTATGACATTATTTACGAAGATGGCATTTGAAGTACCTTGTTTTAACAGAGAGACTATGTTCCACAGACAAAATTAGGTGTGTGATATATCAGTTTCTTTTCCCCTTTATTAAATCAAGCCTACATGAGATTACCTCTCCCCATATTATTTCCATCATTTGTCCACTGTAATCACAAATTTCCAAGCATCTCTTACAAACTTCATTACTCAAAGAGCACACAATGGTTAGGGCTGTCAAAATTATTGCTTGCTGTATACAGCTATACAAAACATGCTGCTTATAAAAATCCACATATAAAAGAACCATTTTATGGTTATAGCTGACAACAATTTAAAATAATCTGCTCCTTTCCTGTTTACATAAGGGCAACATTCTGAGGTCTGACAACATTTTTCAAATGATAGTTGTTTGGACCAGGACAACAATAGGTTTGAGTACAAAATATCTTCTGCCTACATACCCTGGAGATTTCCTGATAAGACTGCATACATAATTACCTTAGAGACAAAGCAAAGAGCCTTTCATACCTATCTACTTGCCAAAGAGTTAAGAGATAACGCAGTTTATCTTTTGGTATAGATCATGTTTTCTAACCTTTGAATTTTTCCCTTTCATGAATCTGTGTACTTGTTCAAAATAAGCCAGATGCTTGGCTAACACAATACAGACAGGTGCATTGTTATTAGGTTATTGTACACAGCAATGTGGTATACAGATGAATAATTACTTCTGTAGGTCAGATGCATATTAGGTTCATAGGTTCATAGGTTAGTACTAGGCTAACTGCTCTTGCGAGCCATTTTAAGCCTAGCCAGTTATCCCCTGTGAGATTCAAACCCTGTATCTTGTGTTTGTAAGGCAAACACCTTAACCATTAGGCCACCCTCCCAACCCTAAGTATCATGACGATGACCCTGTAAATGTTTATCTACTATGAGTGGTTCCTAGATATTTTATTATGATTTGTTTTTGTATTTTCTCCTTCTGTTCTGCAGTCAGATCTGACTTCTGAATTCCCAATGATAAAGATGTATTTTTTGAGACAAAAAAAAATCTTTCCAAACCGATTTTAAAGTACACTTGTGTCAGTTTGGAGATATAGATGCTGATCTTACTCGTATTTGCTATTTGGTTATCCAAAGCTGCCTCCCTACTTTAACTTCCAGAAAAAAATAGCAGAAAGAGGAATGGACCTGCCACAGAGCTCTATAGACATGTACTGGTTTACCTCACTGGGTCACATGGTCGACCTCTTACTCTTAGTTTTTGTATTTTATTAATCAGTCAGCACTTTAGCCGATAGACAGCAACCACTTGTGAGGCGCATATTTTATTGGCAGTTTCCACATGTTGGACTACAACAAAGGTTTCAGCTAGATCCAGGTAAACTGAATATATTGTGTGTCCCTTTTCTACTGCTGCTACTTTCAGAACACACATGACAGTGTTTAGCTTATGTCCACAGCTGCTGTATCAGCAGCAAGACCAGATGCTAAAACCGTTGTCTGGTGTCCTGTCCAGTTCCACAAACTAGATCCCCCAACTCAAAGCAGAAAACCAGTACTCTTCTGTGCTTCTGTAACTGTAGGACTTAAAATAGTTGCTGTAAATGTAACAAGTTGCTATAGTTACTCACACACTGTGTACTTCTGTCTCGACTACAAATGCAATATTGACATTTATTTATGAAGCTATAATATCCTCATTCCTTCATATATCTGTACCACCTCACTGGCCCTTTCAAGAGAAATCTTAATGAGTGGATGGGACATAGAAAATTCACCCCAGGGATCACTCCAATGGCTTTACTTGACAGAGGAACTGGGAACTAAGGTTGGGTGGGCACAATGTCGGGGTAATCCTATGGGCTAGGCTTGTAAAGGCAGCAGAGCCATTAGCCTATTACACACCTATGAACCTATACCTACATGGGGCATTACCCAAAAACACCCATAGTACTGTTTGGTGAAGTTCTGCTCCAATGACTGTAATTAAAAGACTTGCATCAAGACCATATGGAAGGCTATTCCACAAACATAGTGGATTGTTGAAATCAAAACACCACGAGAAGACAAACGTGTTTAGAAAATTCAAAAGCTTTGCCTTAATCAGGGCCGTGGGCCACATTATGTCTTTAATCAGTAACATAAGCAATGAAGATGATGTAGCTGAACGACTTAGCAAAAAAAAATATATATATAATATACATTTTATATATATATATATATATATACATACATACATGTATATACATGTATATACATACACACACATACCAAGAAAAGCTTTCATGTCTGGCAGATTACTCAGTTTTTTCCACTACTTGGGGGGGGGGGGGTGAA
Organism: Protopterus annectens; assembly: GCF_019279795.1. Classification (NCBI taxonomy): domain Eukaryota; kingdom Metazoa; phylum Chordata; order Ceratodontiformes; family Protopteridae; genus Protopterus; species Protopterus annectens. The sequence goes on from NC_056743.1 coordinate 525,289,477, forward strand.
AATCAATAGCATTTGTGTTGTTAACTGGGTTCCCTAGCTCTTTGCCAATAATTTCTCTAAATACTGTTATCCCAAGCATTTCTCTCTCATGCCCTTTGCATTACTGGGGTGGGGTCTGGCCGTCTCCTGCTGTGGCCGTTTAGGTGAGCTCACCATAGCCAGGACAGAATCAGGTTACATTCTGTTATTTACACTCTTCTTCTAAGACTGTCAAATATCCCTTCTAGTTAGGTAGAGATCTGGACAAAATCCTGCTGTTACTCTACAGATGACCTTCTCTCTACAAGAAGGTAACATTTTTTTGTGGTGATTTTTCTCCAAGGCTTCCATTCTCTCTCTAAGAGAAGAGCTGGAGTCAGACATTGTATATGTGGCTGGAGGGGGGGGGGTTATGATGTACAAGGAAAGGGAAACTTAACTGATGAGAATGAGAATGGCGTAGGTTCATAGGATGATACTAAGCTATTGGCCCGGAGGCCCTTATAAGCCTAGCCAAGAATTATTTTGTATATGTACCCACAAAGTCAACACCTGTTCAGCAGGAGCACAGGTGGAATCCCAGGGGTGTATTTTCCGTTTCTCATCCAGTCGTCCAGGTTACTCAAAGAGGGCTAGTGAGGCACTTAGCTTGACATAGAGAGAGAGAGTCTATTCCACAGATGTGGGAGCCTTTCGGGCACAAATCTATTCCACCAAGTTCTATTAATGTCACAGACCAAGTTGAGGCCTTGCATGTGGGTTGCACAAGGGGAGTTTGACTTATGGATATGCAGCAACTCCATCAAGGCTGGGTCTGAGATGGCCTTGTATGCCAGACACAGGTCACCTCTGAGCAGTCGTACAAGAACTGAGTACAGGGACAGGGCTTTTAGCCTACCTGTATAGGACAGGTGTTTGAGACCCTGGATTTTCCTGGTCAGGAACCTCTGTGGTCTCCCCAGCTGCTGTGACCTGTTTTATTGTTTGTTGTTTAAATTAGGGTACCACACCATTTGCAGCCACTACCCAGGCTATATGGCAAAAACACTAAACAACAAAGTGCAGTGTGGTACTATGCAATAGAAAAAACACAAAACATATGTAAATCATAAGGAACATCAAAAGCAGATTAAAAATGTATATAGCAGTATGAAATCCTGCAGCAAGGTACAAAGTTATTGAATGCAGAAATTAACAGGTTATTTCATAGTACCCATAGCAACTCAGTTAAATTCCTTGCACTCTGAGGACAAATCCAAAAACAAGCTTCAACTTAGCTATCCAGACTATTGTCTGTACCTTTCTCATTCCTCTCAATGGTATGACAATCATCATCATGCGTCAGTCCTCTCATGTTCCTATGTTAACGTGGTTTCCAGAAAAGGAATTATGCTTCAACCTTCATATGAAAAATGCCCTTCCTCCAAGATAAAATCAAATTCAGGTCATCTGGTCACAGTCAGCTCTCCATCTCTACACTATATATATATATATATATATATATATATATATATATATAGCTCTGCCAGTTATATATATTAAAAAAAAAAAAAAAACATTCAGATAAACTGCCAGATTATTCATTCCCTGAAATATAGCAGGTGTGGGGACCCCTCCTGAATGGGAATGAGCTGTATCTGAACAAATGCTGTTGAGTGTTTACAGTCGCATGCTTATTTAGGCTCTTTGTCTAAAACAGTTTGTTGTATGCATGGCTTACATCCAACCTTGAAAACTGGTTGCCATTATTTAACGAGAAACAAATCTTCCATTCTGGTATGAATCGTACTGTAAGCATGATACTGCGTTCATTGTGATTTCTAGTTAACTACACATCCTAATTTTGACAGAAATAGGGTATAGCTCCAGTATGAAATTTATTTTTTGTTTTTGTAGGAGACCGTTTAAAACTACCAATACCCTAAGCTTCAAAAAGAAATATGGAAGCATTATTAATCTCTAACCAGATTACTGTTCACATGCATCTTTACCGCAGTTCCTCTCACTTTACTCAACTTATGTTTTATACAGACAAGTATGTTTTTACAATATATTAAGAAGTTATGTACCTACCATAACGTTCCATGTTAGTTGTCTTCTCTCGCCTTCTTTCTTGCTTGATGGGTTCGGAGCCGATCCTCGGCTCCTTTAGCTCGAGAACTCCTTTTACCAGCTCGAGGCAGCCCCATATCCCATGATGCAAGGCAGTAAGTACCCAGATCTCGTTTGTTGACAAAGGGCAATAACACCAAGCATAAAATACTTCCCAAAGGAAGAAGAAACTTACAGATGGAAAAAGGACCAGGTCTGAATGGTCTTTAGCATAATAGTTTCTTATACAAGGTCTGTCCAGGCCAGGGGAAAGAGAAGACAACAACATGCGTATGGTAGGTACATAACTTAATGTTAAGTTGTCAATCTCGCCTTCATTCTTGCTTGATGGGACCGCGTCCCTAGCACCTCTATCCTGGGTGGCTCAATGGAACAAACTCTTGAGGACTGTAGAGCCAAAACTGGCTCTGTCCCTGGAGGCCAAGTCCAATTTGTAATGGGAAACAAAAGTGTGAGGAGTGGCCCAATTGGCCGCTGCACAAATAGTGTCCAAAGGCAGTCTAGCTTGAAAAGCTGTAGAAGTAGCTAAACTCCTAGTTGAATGTGCTTTAGGTTTTGAGCACAGCTGTTTTCCCCTGATCGTATAAATTTCAGTGATGACCGAAGAAAGCCATCTGGACAAAGTCACTTTAGAAACAGGAAGGCCTTTTATTATCCATAGGAAACAAAAGTTGATCAGATTTTCTAAATTTTTGTTCTGTCCAAATAATATCTAAGCTGACGGTGGACGTCAAGATAATGTAGTTTTGTTCGGCTCTATCTGAATAGTTAGGAAAAATACAGGAGATCAATGGATTGATTCAGATTGTTCTTTGAAGCGACCTTAGGTAAAAAGGATGGATTGGTTCTCAAAGATACTCTGTCTTTTGTGAAAATCAAATAGGGGAACCGAAGAGCATGAAGTTCAGACACCCTCCTGGCAGATGTAATAGCCACTAGGAATAAAGTTTTCCAAGAAAGATATTTCAGGGAACAAGAAACAGCTGGCTCGAAGGGGAAGAATCAAGGATGTCAGCACTAAATTTAGATCCCACTGAGGAGGAGGATTCCTGATTGGAGGCTTTAGTAGGAAAATTCCTTTCAAGAAGGCCCTGCAGAGCCTATGGGACATAATATTATGATCTGCTATCCCGACATGAAAATTAGAAATAGCAGCCAATTGAACTCTGACTGTGGAAGAAGAGGAGCCTGCATGAAAAGCTAAGAAGTCCAGAACTGCCTGAACAGGGGCAGTAAAAGGATCAATATTTTGGGCCTTAGCCCAATAAGAAGACGTTCCATTTGCTTGTGTAAAACCTCCTGGTACAGGATTTTAGTGAAGCTACAATGATGTCTCTAACTGGGTTAGAGATCAAAGGAAGCCTGGCTAAGGAAGGGATGCTGTGAGGTTGAGAGAAGGATTGACCGTGCAGCTGACCGGATTGGTGAATCAGTAGATCTGGCACTGGGTCCAGATGCCAGCTGCACCAAAAGGTGATGATGGAGGAACGGGAACCAAACTTGTCGAGGCCAGTAAGGGGCAATGAGAATCAATTTGGCCCTCAAACGGTAGCTTTCTGGATCACCTGAGGGATCAGAGGAAATGGAGGGAGGCATAAAGAAGTCCCTGGGGTCAATCCTGGGTCAGAGCGTCTCTGGGGGATGGCCTGATAGAGGGAAGAGGCAGTCTGGACATTTGCTGTTTAGGTAGCAAAAGATCGCAACATGGACGACCCCATTCCAGAAAAATCTCTTCCGCTATAGATTGCTTGAGAGACCACTCGTGAGGCATGAGGATAGCTCTGCTCAATCTGTCCGCTATAATGTTGGTTTTCCCAGGATATGATGCGTTGCTACCAGAAACCGATGAGAGGAGATCGCCCATTGCCAAAGTCTGAGCGCTTCGACACAAGGGGTAGGACTTGGTTCCGCCCTGTTTGTTGATATACCAAACTACAGACATGTTGTCTGTGTGGACTGCAATTGTCCCTACGGGAAGAAAGTCGTTGAGGGCTTGCAACGTTAAAAGCACTGCTCTCATCTCCAGGACATTTATGTGCAGATGGTACTCGAACGGTTGCCACGTCCCATGAACCATCCTGCCCTGATAATGACCCCCCCACCCGATCAGGGAGGCATCCGTGGTGACAGTGGCTATCGGGGACAGGGGTACAAAGCACCTGCCTTGGTGAACTTGAGACGATGTGATCCACCAAGCAAGATGTTGTTTGCATGTCTGTGTCACCAGAATCTGGTGACGCATTGGGAGTTGCTGGTATGACCACTATGTGAACAGCATCCACTGAAGGAGGCGCATGTAGAATCGAGCCAGGGGAAGAAGAGTAATGGCCGCAGCCATGAGACCTAATACCTTTAGAACCATTCTGGCCTGTACTTTCTTGCTGGCCAGAATGATCCTGACATGAGTCTGAATGTCTGAAACTCTTTGTTCTGTAAGGGTAGCTGACATCCGAACAGTGTTTAAGTTTGCGCCTATGAAGGTAATAGACTGGCAGGGCGATAAGGATGACTTTTCAAGTTGATTGAGATGCCTAAATGAGAACAAAGGTCTATTGTGTAATCCCTGGCTTGTATAAGCTGATGCCTGGTGGTGGCTGACAGGAGCCAGTCGTCGAGATCGGAAACACCTGGAATCCTTGGCGTCTCAGGTGAGCCGTGACCACTGCCATGCATTTGGTGAACACTCTGGGGCTGTAGTGAGACCAAAGGGCAGGGCTCTGAACTGGAAGTGACTGGATCCCAGCCCAGCGGAGAAATCTCCTGGGCGTCTGTGAATTTTGATGTGATAGTATGCATCCTGAAGATCTATTGAGCACATCCAGTTGTCCTTCTGTAAGAAGGGCAGAATTGACTGAAGAGTGACCATTCGAATCTTGTCTTCCTGACAGACTTGTTGAGTCTGCTGAGATCCAATATTGGTCTCCAGTCTCCCCTTGGGGACCAAAAGAATCTTGAGTAGATTCCGGGTCTGAATGGTCTATTATAACTGGCTGAATGGCTCTTTTGCAGTAGTTTTGCGATTTCTAACTCTGCAATTTCCTTAGACCGGGTGGTACATCTGGAAGGGAACCTGAGGGGAAGGGACTTTCCTCGAAAGGAATTATGTAACCCTTGGATATGATCGACTGTACCCATCTGTCTTGAGTGAGGGAATGCCAGGCTTCTGGGTACAGTGATAATCTTCCCGACTGCCAAGGAGGGACAGCCGGGCAACACCTCAGGGATGCTGAAAGGGCTTATCAGAGAGAGGCTCCCTGTTTCCCTGGTTCTTGGACCCCTCTGCCTCTAGAGCGGGCGCCTGTTGTTGTTACCCCCTCTGCCTCTAGGGGTAAATTGACCACGTGAATCCGGCGTGACTCCTTGGGATTTACACATCTTCCCACCCTTCTGTCCTTTGGGATAAGGCCTAGAAGGGTGGAAAACGGACTCCAACAGCAGAAAGAGTCTTGCCGTCCTGCTCACACCTGGTCAAGGTTTCCTTCACCTGAGGGCCAAACAAAGCTGACCCATCAAAGGGAGAATTTGTGAAGAAAGGATCCATAAAATCACATAGCCGCATCCAGGCTTGGCAAGCCACACACCTGTGCCTCTTGGCTCTACTCGCTCCATCCGCAGCATAAGATATTAGCCGCATGGAGGAGTTAGCAATGGAATTGAGGGTTCCTAACTGTGAAGCAATCTTTTCTTGAGCCCCTGCAGCTGTAGGATCCTGAACTACTTCTCCCAGCTCCTTCAGGATATCTCTCTGGAGTCTGGTGAAGTGACAAAGATAATTCAGCGAACACATAGCAAAGGTCGCTGAGGAAAACATCCGCTTGCCTTACCTGTCCATGGTCCTAGAGTCCTTATTAGGAGGATGGACAGGCACGGAAGGATCTGCAAGTTCCTTTTTGGTGGCAGCAGCCACCACCATGGCATCAGCGGGGACACCCTTGGTAAGGAATTGTTTGTCACTCGGGGCAGTGATAAATTTTGAAGGCCTCCTAGGGACTGGCTCTACAGAGTCAGGTGCAATAACCTGCATAAGGGGGACGCGGAGACACCCAGGAGGTGGAGGGCCGAGATCCAAACGCCTAGGTATACTGACTCATCCTCAGAGGGATTGTTGGTGGGCCAGTTCCCTCTGTTTTAGAAGTTCTAGGATGTCTGAGAAGGAGACATCCTCAGAGGGGATCTAGGGATCCTCTAACTCATCAAAGTCAGTATCCGTGACAGACCGGGGAGTACAGACTACATGCTTCCTCTTACAAGTCCTCTTCCTAGGAGGATCTCCCGAAACATCAGGAGAATCCTCGGAAGAGGAATGGGGACCTGAGGCGGAGGATCTCTGGGTCCTGTAGCAAGAGAAGTGGCAGAGATGTCAACAGGTACAATAGAGGGAGGAGCTACGGAACAGACTGCTGACTGATACCAATGGCCAGTACACTCTTCATCACCTCCCTCCCAGGCAGTTCCTCCCAAGAGAAGACCCAAGAAAGAGCTAGGAACTCCAGGGACCACCGCAAGGGAAGTCTCCGAGGCAGATGGAGGCTCCAAGGGGACAAGGGTCCGATGCCACTCACCCTCGGAGGAGACCATGGAAGCCCGACCACCAAATCCCTCTAAGGAAGAGGAGATAAGAGTAGAGGCTGAAGGAACAGAAGGGGTATCCATCCTCCAGCCGTAGCAGTAACCATTCAAGACTCCAACTCCAAGCTCTGGGGTAGAGTTGAAGGAGGAACTGTAACTGGTGTGGACCAACAGTCGTCTGTTGAGGACTGTGTAACATTTGGGCCAGTACCTGTGACTTGAGTAATCTACTGACCACTCTCTAGGTCATGATCTGACAACCTGGATGACCTTGAAGATCGGCTCCGATGGCTCCGTTCCGATAGAAGGTATCGGCTCCAAGGAGACCTGGGCCTGACCGTGGAATGAGCGAGCCGATACTATAGAGATGTTAGCACCTGCCGACCGAACCCCCGGAGCCGACAGGAAGCTCGATGTATCGAACGATACAGCCACGCAAATAAGCAAAAGTAACCCGATCGAGCCGACTTACCGATCCGCAATGCCCATGCCCGTGGCCGGAGCCGGGAATCGGAGCCGATCGAGTCGGTGGGGGTCAAGCACCGATAGCCATCGGTGCGCCCGAGCGCGAGCAGAGAATCGCCCAGCCGAGAGCGATCTCGACAAGGCTTAGGAACAGAAGCCTGGGCCTTGGAAACTCTTGCTGGTTTTGATGGAGCGTAGCGAGAGCCTCCTCCGCTTAAGAAGGCCCCTAAGGCTCAGTTTCTCCTGCAGGACTCTCTGGCTGAAGGAGTGACAAATAGCACAGGAGTCCTGCAGGTGAAGAGGCCCACAGAAGAAGACAATACAGGCAAGAAGTGTGACCGTCTGTCAGAGACATCTTCTGACAGCGAGTCACACTTTCTTTAAAAAAAACCTCTCTCTCCCTTTGACACATGGTAAAAACACACACACACACACCAGTCAAAAATTAACTTAAATAAATACCAAAAGGTATTCTACAAAACCAATACACACACCCTAACAGGGGATGGGAAGGTTTTAAGATACACTAACAAAAATAAAGGAGACAGGTAATTTCTGTCAGAAAGGGAATAATATAAGTTTAAAACTATCAATACAAGGTTTTAGTAAAGGCTTAAAACTCACAAAGTGAACAACTTACCAGGAGCTGGTAAAGAAAGACCAAGCGAGCCGGGCGCAAACGATCTGGGGTACCTTACTGCCTTGCATCATGGGATATGGGGCTGCGAGCTGGTAAAAGGAGTTCTTGAGCTAAAGCAAAAAGCAAGTGGAGCCGAGGGATCGCTCCAACCCATCAAGCTCTAGGTAGCTGAGTTCTTGAGCTAGCAGTAGGAAGTGCGGAGGAGCAGAGGCTCCGAACCCATCAAGCAAGAATGAAGGCTAGATTGACAACTTAACATCTACTGTTTTCTTTTGTTTGGTGTCAGACAAGTGGATTGACAAAGTTCCAGTTAACATTCAGCCCATTCAACCAGCTTTACCCAAATACTTTTAGATGAGATCCAGTAGCAAAAAAATGTGTGCAATTTCATTGCTCTTTTACTCTTTATGGACACTTGGCAGCCTCTAGGACATCTGCCATATGTCTTGTATACGTTTTCAAAGCAATCCTATATTATTATTTAAGTTCTGCTAGATTTTCTATTCTCCTTAAAATATCATGAATTACTCATTACAGTGAAATTTCAAATGGTCTATATAAATCCATTTTTATATTTTATTTTAATGTGCATATTATAGGAAATATTTGTAGATGCACATTTTGTCCATGGACTGTGTTAAATGTTTTCTTACACAGACTTCTGTGTTCCACCTTATGTTTATGCAGATTGCATGCAAAATGACTGCTAGGTGGGGCTGTTTTACTTGCAACCTTTTAAATCTGGCTTTTTAATTTTTTTTTCTGCAGACTTTACCTAATGTGGTCAAAGAATCCACAGTTGTTCTCATCATTTATAAATGTGCAGTTACACTGTGGAAATTTTCTACCAATATGGCTGAATACTTTGACTATCATTTTGGTTCAAGTTCTGCATTGTTCCATCAGTTCTGTGCATTTCTACATTTCTGCTAGAATCTTCTGTTGAATTTATGACTATGCACCAGAGAAAACAATTCTGATATGCGAGTTTTTGGCACTTGCAGCATTGATATTTCCAGGTCAATGAAACAAAATATTAAATGCTACACTACTGACCATTTTCATGGATACTGTCCCTGTGTGACTGAGTTTTGGTATATATTTCTCCATGTATGTTTTATTTTTACATATGATGTAATCATTACCCAGATATACTGTGCACACTTACACCTGTTACTGTGAACCAAGGTCATATCCATACCCCCTCAGTGAAAGCAAGAACAAAGCAACATGTTAGACTATCCACTGTAAAATCCTGCATTTGGTATTTTGTCATGATACTGTTTGGTAGCCCATCTTAGATACATATATTAGGAAAACTTTAGGAATTGTAGTTGGGCACTAGTGCAAAGCATTTAAGATCTAAATGTAGAGCAGTGCTAAAGCTGACTACACCAATGTGCCTTTGTTTTATTCGTGGTATATTTTCAAAATATATTTGAGAGAGAGAGACCGAGACAGACACACACACACACACACATATATATATATATATATATATATATACATATATATATATATATATATATATATATATATATATATATATATATATATATATATATATATATGTAATAAAATTACTTCATATGCAATAACACGTATATTCTGGTTACATACTGCAGTCTCCTGTCATAAAAATAAGTTTTATACCTAGTCCTAATAGAAACCAAGGATAATACACCTTTCCAGATTTTCAGTGTGAAGTGACTGTACATGCTTAGTAGGCAATATTTCAATCTTACTTTAACAGCTTGTAGTAAACTATCAGAAAAGTATACAAAATGCACATAAAACTACAATTCTACATTCAATGATTCAAATGCATCCCCGTGCTTAAGCTTATACAGCACTGATTTTAGTAATGGGATGTCCACTGATGGCATCTTTTTACTGAAAGATCACTTTCTTGAGAAATATGTATGGATCTAACTTCTGATGCAATGAAAACGTAGTGGAGATATATTTGGACATGTGTTGCATTCTCATCCTGAAAGGATCCTGAGTACCCATCCATCAAATACCAAGGATAATGTAGCATACCAGAATTCAAATAAAATCTGCGAAACCCTAGATTTTGTAGTAATGTATAAAAGCCTGTTAGCTTGCCTAACTTTACAACTTTTCTGTAGAACTCTCAGGAAATTTTAGAGGTCTGTTACTGTGTTACAGTGTGGACTGAATGGTAACCGGATGTTTTTTCCTCCTGGAGTATAACGGACTCCAGGGATATATTTGTGTGTATCTTTATATGTATATTTATAGAGAGAGACTTTATTTTAACTAGATTTTGTTTCTTCCAAAATTTCTCTGTTTCACATTTCATCACTTTTGACACATTTCCCATCAGACACTAAACATCTTGAGTAGTCATTTTTAAGACAGATCTATGTTACTCTTTTACAGTGCTGACTGAAAACAATTGAGGGTGTTTTCCCTGCAGTCTAACTGTTGGACTCCAAGGAAAGCTGGGGACTTTTAACTTAATTTTGTCCTGTGCCTTGTGACATTTTTCCTGTTCCTATTTCAAGATCTCATGAGATTTTACTGCTCAAACTCTGTTTAAGCACCTGTCTGCGTGTGTGGTTAAATTTGTTTGAGACGTATCCTTGTACCTGTGTTCCATTATTAACTGAAGCAGCTGAGGGTTTTTTTGCCCCTAGAGTGCATTTCTAGCCTGACATTCATCCTTTAACTCCCTCAGGTAATGTTGCCAAACTACTAGGAATATTAAAGTTTCTTTTTTCACATTTTTTCCTTCCATTTAAACTGTCTCGATGAGTGGGAAAGAGCTTGAGTAGTTTTGTGCACATAATGTGATGTTAAAATCCTAAGACCCATCTTCAGTTCACTATGCGATGAGCTTAACCATTGTCACAAGTGGCACCAGATGGAAAACTTGCAATATTAGCATCAAATTATTCTCATTCTTTATTTACTAAGGAGGTATTCAGAGATTGGATTCTGGTTCTTAGCTGTTCGAATCTACTATAATAAATATTAGTGGTTGTTAGCATTAGACATAACTTATGCGGACTTACCACTTCTGTTCCAGGGTTAAGATACCACGTCCATTAATGAGTCTTAATACTGTGGTAGGACAGAAGTGTTGTTCCAAGACTTGACATTTTCTTTCCTTTTTTGTTTTTGTTTATGTCTATTATCCAACTGTAGTCATTGAAAGTGCAACTGTCCATATGTGCCTTTAATATGCAAAATATTTAATTAAACCATTCAAAAGTATACATCTAGTAATTTTTCTTACATGGTTCTGAATCAAGGATTACAACACTTGTTTAGTTATCCAAGATTGTACATTTGCTGGCAGAACTTATAATAGCTATTGTGCTATTAACCTGATCCAATTTTTTTCTGAAAGACTGTCTGAGGATATTTTTGTTGGTAGGCTATTGAAAATTAAGAACATTAACTGGATTAGTACTTGGGGGCACTGCTTGTTTAAAGCTAAATATCTCCGCCATATTGGAATATCTGCCAGGAATTTGAATTAGTAACTTTAAAACTTATTTACCACCAAAGACAGTAAGAACAGATTCTTGTTAGCTATTGTCTAGATTACTTATATGGTTATATTTATTTAGGAAGTGTTTGACTTGTGTCATCCACTGTTCGAAAGTTATCCTCAGTCTCTATGCTTGTAATAAGTATACTTGCTTAGTAAAATTTGATATAAACAACGTAAACAACTGTTAGAGAGGTCACTATTCAAGTAGCCACCTTTTCAGATCAGTATGCTGAATTAGAGCAAGAGAGCACCAAGATTTTCCAGTGTTTACTCTCCCTTATGGTGCAAAATAATGTACCACTACAAATAGTAGTAGTGGGTAAAGCTGTATAGCAAGCTCTATATATGTGACCAATCAGAGTTGTTTATGGATATGCCTGTAGGTAAAGTGGACGGCTCTATTTTAGTTTCATGAAAAATGTATTCATCGAATACAGCATTAGCGAACACCAGCTGCCAAAATTCACTTAAGCAAAGAGTGGAATTTTTCCCATGGTTCGCAAACACTTGGCTATCACCCCAACTTTCCTTCGTAAACCATCGTCTTTATTGGGAGAACAGGCAACAAGAATTCACAACTTAACGCTTTCACCCTTGCAGTAAGGGCATCATCAGAGTTGTCACAACTCTGATGATGCCCTTACTGCAAGGGTGAAAGCGCTAAGTTGTGAATTCTTGTTGCCTGTTCTCCCAATACAGACGCTGGTTTACGAAGATTCCTGTTTGGTCGTTGTTCAAGACTGGTGTGGTTCTGTTGTTGGATTCTATCACCCCAACTTTGTCCTTTCCCTCTTTGTAGTGTGATCTCAGAGGTGGTATATATATATATATATATATAGACTCGGTAAGTGTGCGATCGAGTGAGGGATTTAGTGTTAGGGAGCGGACAGGTAAGTGTGCGATAGTGAGGGACTGTGGGTTAGGGGTGGGTTAAGTGAGTTAGGGTGCAGGTAGGGTGTGTGTTAGGGTAAGTGTCCGTAGTGTAGGACCTTAGGGTTGTGCATATGTTATGTAGTGTACTGTGTTGTTTAGTGTGTGTTGGTGTAATGGTTTTCGGTATTTTGCGTTGTCGTTTTTGTGTTGTTGGTCTTTTCGTGTCGGTCATTAGTGTTTTAAAGGTGATCCATATATATATATATATATATATATATATATATATATATATATATAGTTAGGGGGGTGTGGGGGCAAAGCCCTCCACTTGGGTGGATTTGATTTAGTCAGTTGTGTGTTCCGGACGGCTGGTGGGCGAGTGTTTGTGAACCATGGCAAAAATTCAGCAGTTCATAGAAGTGAATTTCGGTGGCTGCTGTTCACTTAAGATATATTCAGTATCAACTTCCAACCTGTTCCTACTCAACTTATTCATGCCCTACTTAAGAAACTAAGACCCACTACCCTGGCAGCCAACCTCCTCCCAGCAGACTATCTGCAAAAGGCTGCTGATACAATAGCATACCCCATCTCAATCTTGATCAACAGAGCTATATCTGAAGCTATCTATACCCACCATATTGAAAATCTCCCATGTCATACCTCTCCATAAAGAAGGCAGTTCACTGAGCTGTCAAACTTTAGACTCATAGCTATTCTGTCACCTCTAGCTAAAATCATGGAGAAGTGTGTACACATACAGCTCATACACTACCTCACACAGAACAAGCTGTTGTCCAACTTTCAGCATGGCTTTAAGCCACACTAAAGTACTACTTCTGCACTCCTCTCTTTCTCCAATGTCATTAACCACAACCACAATAATAACAAACTATCCTCAGCACTCTTTCTAGATCTATCCAGGGCTTTTGACATGGTTGACCACAAAATGCTTATAAATACCTTGAAGGCCTTCTCCTTAAACAACCATGCACTCCAATGGTTTCAATCCTACCTGCAGGGCAGGCAACAGGCAGTCTTATATGGCAGGACAAGCTATCATCTTGCCTACCCATCACATTAGGAGTCCCCCAGGGCTCGATACTAGGACCCCTTCTTTTTTCCATCTTTATCAACGACCTTCATTCGGTCATCCCAGATGCTACCTGCATTCAATATGTGGATGACTCCACCTTGATTTGTTCTGACACCTCACCAGCTACTTTATTCACATTAACACAAAATACCTTCACCACAGTGGAAAAATGGCTCTCCAGTCAACATCTAATCCTAAAACCAACAAAACTAAGCGGCTCCTCTTCACCCCCACATGTAGGACCCCCCTGCCATCCTTCAACATAACTGCTAACAATGGCACTATCATCTCCCCAGAAGCCTAAACTAAACTACTGGGTGTCATAGTTGATAACAACGTGATGTTTGATGCACATATCAAACTATCAAACCATTAATAAAAACTTACCTCTCTTTGCAGAATCAAACCTTTCCTTACCACACTTGCTCGTACTGCAATTGCTCGTTCTCATCTACTATCAACTGTTCTTTTTGCCTCACCTCTATTCTCCAACTTAAACAAAACAAATCTTAATAAACTATCATCCTGCTTTAACCACGTTGCCAGATTTGCTACTGGCACAGCCGACCAGACACAACATTGTCACAACCTAAATCGTCTAGGATGGCTTGAACTGCCTAGCCTACTGCAGTTCAACCAGCTAATAGTGGCACATAAAGTCCTTAACCAACCAGAAAATACACCTGCACTAAAAAATATTATCAACCCCTACACCATCATCCACTAGAGTCCTAGTTCAAACATACAAATCCAACTACTCAGCTAGGGACTCTCTGTTTGCCAACTCTGTTGGAAAAACATGGAACAGACTCCCAGCTGACATGACCCTAGAACCCTCACTAACTCAATTCAAAAACAAACTCACTGGTTTTGTCCTTGCACTAACCCTGACTAGTGACCTCTCTACTACTTAGGTGCCTTACCTTCAACTACTTCTAACTTTTTTCTACCACACCATTTCAGGACGGGTCAATTGTATAACTGCTGCTCAATGTGTCTTAAACCTGAATGTAATGTTATGCGTATATAACTTTGAAAATAATGTTATATTTTGTAAAGTGTTTTATAATACATTAGTACTATATGTGCTAAATGCTGGCATTGCTTATGACTGTAATCTGCTTGAAACTAGCATTTACTAAATGTTCAATGTTATTATTATCTTGGAGCTTTTCTCCCTGGGCCTCCGCTGAAAATGGACATATATCCAGTCGGACTATCCCGGTCAACAAATGTAAAATAAATAAATAAATAAATAAATAAAATTAATTTAATTAATTAATTAATGATGACCTGAGAATACTTCAGCATGAATTTACTGTACCATCATATAAGTCATTAATCAAAGGAGAGTAGTAGTGCTGACAGTGAATTCATCCTCAAGTCTTGGCAAGTACCTTCACTAGGTGGACCCTTTCTACAAAATCTCACCATGGTGACACAGGTATAGACTGTATGTATATAGCATGCATCATGGAAAGAAGTAGGCCAAAATTAAAAAAAAGACAGCTGGGTGCGCAAGACCCAGGATAAAAAAGTGCCCAATCCTGGTAGGCACACTGTTGTTGGGACTGGAAAAAAATGACAGCATAGAATCTTCAAAATACAGAAACATTCCTACAATGGGGCCAGGCCAGGCTTAGGGTGAGGATGTCCCCCCTGTTGTAGAAGGAAGTAGCAGTCTACAAAAAAAATCACAAAAAGATGATAGAGTGGACTATTGAGGATAAGAAAGAAATTATGTATTGTCACCATTATGGAAAAAGCCCAGAATTTCCAGACACAGGATATACAAAAATATTAACAAATTAGAGGAAAGAAAACTACTTCCTCAAGAAAAACTTTCAGAAGCTTCAAATAAAAAATTGTGGTTATTAATACAACAGATTTTTGAAAAACAGTATATAGACCAAGAAACTTTGACCTGTTTGGAAAAAGAAGCATCTGAAGATGGACAAAACTGTAAACAACAAAACCTAGATATTTTTGGAAAGCATAAAAAAGAAAGATGGACAAGGGAGAGAGAGAGAGAGACAGAGAGAGAGATTTGATATGGTGCAATATATATGCAAAAGTAAATGCCAAATTAATCAACAAAGAAGGCAGCCCCAAAGATATTCGGAGAGAAATAGAGACATGGAAAATTTCACAATAAAATAATAATATCACAAAGAGGAAATGTAGAAAAGCAGATTAATAAAGTAGAATTAAAAAAAATAGAAGTTGAAGTTATGGAGTGCCTGTGAAGTGAAGGATTTGATTAAAAGGTATAACACAGGTTACATCAGAGCATGATGAAATGAGTTCCCAAAGTAAGGAGAAACAGGAAGATCAGGAGACATCTGAAGCAGAAATATGGACATGGGAAAGAAAGAGTTAATATGGTGTAATATCTATGCAAAGGAGAAAGCAAAACTAATCAATACAAAAAGAGCAGCACCAAAGATATTTGAAGAGAAATACAGGTAAATTAATCCAGACACGGGAAACTTTACAATACAAAAAATAAGAAGATAAAGAGGAAAAGTAGAGAAGGAGATCAGTAATGGAGGAGTTAAAGAAATATAAATGGAAGTTATGCAGTATCTCCAAAGTGAAGGATTCAGTCTAGAAAATCTAATTCAGAAAGCACCACAAATTACTAGAGCAATGGAATTCCAAATTAAGTGGGAACCAGTGGAATGTGGCGCAATTGGTCAGGTGCCATATGAAGATATTTTGGAGCCTTCCACAGGAAACGAGTATAAACATTCACTTGAAGCTGGATGGCAAGGGAAGGAACAGGAAAAGTACAGTTTTGTACCTACCATAAATGTAGATGTTCATAGGTTCATAGGTTCATAGGTTCATACTAGGCTATCTGCCCGAGGGCATTTACAAGCCTAGCCCATAGTTTTGTGGCTTACGCCACCCCTTTAGTATGGGGAACTATACCCATTATTTTGCTGTGCCTCTGTTGAGCAGTGACACTGAGGTAATCCCTGGGGTATATCTGTTATCTCCCATCCATTGGTCAAGATTTCTCTTGAACAAGGCCAGCGAGGTGCTCTGCCTCACATATACCGGGATTTTATTCCACAGCATAGGGAGTCTTTGGGTGATGAATCTATCCCTCCAGCACGTCCTATTAATAGCCGTGTCGAGGTTTAAGTCTCCCGCCCTTGTGGCTCTGGCGGATCTAGATTTTTTGAGGTGAAGCATATTCATCAAATCTGGGTTTGACATGGCCTTGTATGTTAGGCAAAGGTCACCTCTGAGCAAGCGGTGGCGACTGAATAGAGCTGGAGTTCTTTCAGTCGGGCAGCATAGGACAGATGTTTGAGACCCTTTATCCTTTTGGTGAGGAACTTTTGTGGCCTCTCCAGCTGCTGCAAGTGTCGGGTCAGATACATTCCGAATGGGGCATTGTACTCAATCATTGGTCTGATGAGTGATGAGTATAGGGAGACTATGACCTCCCTTGATCTAGATGAGAATCCCTTCATGATAAGGTGGGCAATGTAGAAGGTCTTCCTAACTACTTTAGCTACATGGGTGTCGAATGACAGACTACTATCAACCTGGGGTCCCCAGGTCCCTGATAACTTCTTCTGTACTCAGTGGATTGCCACCTATTTGGTAGCTAGGGGTAACCTTGTTTTTCCCGAAGGGTATGACTATGCATTTTTGGCATTTAACTTTAGGCCATGGCTCTGGCACCAGTTATCCGTTTCTGTGAGACCCTTCTGAAGGATATCTGTGTCAGATGTGTTTTCTACTATGGCCCAGTTTGCAGTCATCTGCAAACTTTGTCAGCCATAACCCTCCTGTGTTTGCTTGTACTTGGAAAAGTAGATGCCAAACAAGAGTGGGCCCAGGACTGAGCCCTGTGGTACACCACTTGTGACAGGCTTTGAGTCTGACATGGCGCCAGCAACTCTGACCTTGTGGGTTCTGTCACTCAGCCAGTTTGCAACCCATCTTGTGATGTATGGGTTAACATTTAAGCTGATGAGTTTTTCAATGATACCCGAGTGGGGTATTGTATCAAAGGCCTTCGCCAGATCGAGGTGAGCTGTATGGACTGCCTTTCCCTCATCAATGGCTTTGGTGACTGTTTGAAAAGTCAACCAAGTTTAGAAGGCATGATCTGCCTTTGACAAAGCCAAACTGGGATGGATCCAAAGTCTGCAAATTCCCTATGTCTTTATTTATGAGGTCCATTATGATCCTCTCCATGGCTTTGCAGATAAGGCTTGTCAAGCTAATGGGCGGTAATTTCAGGGTCGGTGGAGGCACCGCCTTTGTGAAGTGGGACCACAGTTGCAGTGCGCCACTCCTGGAGTGCGTATCCAGAGGTAAGACTATGATTAAACAGCTGTCCTAGCTGTGGGTTTAATTCCTCGTTGAGTTGTGGAGCACACAGCCGGGGACACCATCAGGTCCCATGGATGCTGTGTTTTGCTTTGGAGAGAGCAGTTCTCACTTGGGCGTTGGAGATGTTTGGGGGCTGCAATCGCTTGGTATAGATATCTCTCCTTTTGGGAGGGGAGAAGTTTGCACTGAACCTGTCAGCCAGTATGTTGGCAATGTCTGTAGGATCAGTAATCTTCACATCATTTTGAACTAGTTCTGAGCATATCTGGGAGTTTCCTCCCAGGTTTCTAACATAGCTAAAGAAGGCCTTATGATTGTCTTTTGAGTCTTTAGCTATTTTCTCTCAAAATTTGCTTTGGATGATTTTATGAGAGCTCTTAGTTTTTACTTATAGTGATCAAGGGTGTCTTACCTTTTAAGGATTTTGCTCTATCTTGTAGTAGCTTCCTCCTTTTGTTGTAGAGTTTGTTTATGGCTGGGGTCCACCAGAGTGGACGCTTGCCTTTGGTACAAAGAGTCTTTGTTTTGCTTGGGATTGCCTTATCCATGCAGTCCTGCAGGTGCTGGTAGAAGGCATTTGTAAGTGATTCAGCGGCTTGAGTACTGTTTTCCGTCGGCTCGGGGGCCTTAAAGGAGACCACACTAGTCTTTAGAAGTGTGAAGTCGGCTTTCGAGAAGTTCTTTACTGTGGTCTTTCAGGTGGGGGTGGGATGAGGACCTCCAGCGAGATTAGTTTGTGATCTGATCTCACCAGTGAGGGGTATACTTCCGGTGTTGAACATTGTGCTCCCATGTTCGTGATGATGAGATCAAGTATGTTTTCTCCTCTTGTGGGGATGGTGACTAGTTGTTCCATGGCATTTGAGTTTATGAATTCCAGGAACTTTTGGGCTAGGGTGTTTGGGCTTGAGTAGTGTTCCCAGTCTATATTAGGGTAATTGAAGTCACCTAGTATGATGGTGTTTGGTGATACATTTATCCCCTCTAGTGTTTTCAGGAAGGCCATGTGAGGTTCCTGAGTTTGTGAGGTGGCCTGTAACATGCTACAATTTGCAGAGCAGTCTTGCCTATGGTTAATTGCACCTGGATGGTCTCCGATGCATGCGTTGCCACCAGTCTTGAGGTGTGGGTGTCTTTGATGAATATGGATACCCCCTCCTTTCTTGGTATTGTCCGGATTTTGGGGCGGAGCATGATAAGAGGTAAAACCTGATAGTGCTGGGGTGCTCTCAGGAGCCTTGAACCAGGTTTCTGTCACTGCACAGACATCGATGTTCTCCATACTGAGAAGGGCCTCGAGTGCGTGCATTTTGAGATTTAGACTTCTGGCATTGAGCAACATTACCCTTAGTTTTTTCCTTTTTGTGTTCTAGGGTGGTAGGTTTAGAATTTGAGCCTTGCCTAAAAAAGGCACTATGGGGGTGGCAGAGCCTTTGCCAATATCCGGAATCCCAGGGGTGACAGGTGCAAGCCGTCCCTTTGCGAGCAAGCGTGGCTTGTCCAGCATGTCATCCCAGGCAGACAGACATTGGATCCCCTTTGAATGACACCAGAGTTTAAGCCAATTGTTAAAGCTGATCATCTTATCTCTGTATTGTGGCATCATTCTTGGTGAAGGTAGGATACTGCTCAAGGTCAGGGTCATACCTGCCTGGGCTACATAATCAGAGAGCTCCTCAATGTCTCTTTTCATGTAGTCAAGGAGTGCGTCTCAGGTCGTTTACACCAGCGTGGACAATGACTGAGTCATATTTGTACCTGCTGTTGAGAGACCTGAGTGCTTGCGTTATGTGGCGGATTCTAGCGCCCGACAGGCAGCTTACTGTGACCTTCTCCTTACTCAGTCTGGTGAGCGGGACGTCAGTGTGTCTGACTATGGAGTCACCAATGACCACATTGCTGCAGTCCTTACACTTGGGTAGTCCGCTGTCCTCGGTCGGCCCGAATATCAAAGTATAAGGCTGACGTCGGTCAAGGCGCATTAGACTGACATCAGGACGTCAGGATACAAATGCGCATGACCGATGTCATATCCTCAGTCTTTTCTTGCCCCAGATGTCAGAAGACCCTAACAAGAAAGGTCAAAACACAAAGACAACAAAACAACCAACCAACCACCCTAGTACTAATAATATATACAATATATACAATATACACAATATTTACAATCCAACCCACACAACCGCCTCTAACTACAGAGGGAAGGAGGGAGAATTGGACTGCAGCAATGTGGATCTTGAACATCTACATTTATGGTAGGTACAAAACTGTACTATGTTCTTCATCTCACATTGCTGCAGTCCTTACACTTGGGTAGAATCCCAAAGCAGAGGTAAGGGAGGATGGCACAACTATAAAGAAGCAGGAGCTGCCAAAATGCCCTGTAAAATAGCAGTGGCAAAACCAGCCCTAGATTTAGAGTAAAGTGGAAGGTGATAATGCTTAGAGAAAGTATGGACTGAACTCCAAGTAGCTGCCTCCAAAATATCTTTAGTTGCCACCCCTTAAAAGGCTGTTGAAGTGGCAGTAGCCCTAGTGGAATGAGGCCTAATCCCAGCTGGAACCTCCTTGCCATGATGGGAATAACAGACAGCAATGCACAACCCAATCCACTTAGAAATAGATTGTTTTGGCACAGGCTTGCCCTGAGAACTCAAAGCAAAAGAAACAAATAACTGCTGAGACTGCCTGAACCCTTTAGTTCTGCTCAAATAATATCACAACTGCCTGTGTATATCCAAAGTGTGCAAAATCTTTTCCCCTTTATTTTGGGGGTTTGCATAAAAGGTCGGCAAATGAATAGTTTGGTTTAAAGCCACACTAGAAACCACTTTAGGCATAAAGGAAGGATTAGTACGCAAAGATACCCTATCCTTATGGAAAATTAAGAAAGGCTCAACTGCCATAAGGGCCTGTAATTCAGAAACCCTTCTCACAGAGGTAATGGCCAACAAAAAAGCAGTCTTCCATGATAAATATTTCAACTCAGCAGTAGCTGCAGGCTCAAAAGGTTGTAGAGTGAGTTTCTCCAACACAAAATTGAGATCCCAAGCAGGAGTAGGAGCTCTCCGTGGGGGTCTTATATTCTTTGCCCCTCTAAGGAATTGCTTAAACAAAGGATGAGAAAACAATGGTGGGTCACAATCATAGTGAGCAGAAATTGCTGCAGCATGAATCTTAATAGAAGAGAAGGACAAACCTTTGTCCAGTAACTCAGTAAGATATTGAAGAGCCACACTTAAATTAGGCTTAGAAACATCAAATGCTTTGCTGCACTCCAAAATAAAAATCTCTTCCATTTATCTGCGTACACTTTCCTTGTACTAGGCCTTCTGGCCTCCAAAATAACATTCAAAACTTGCTGTGGAAGCTGAAACCCTCCAGGGTTTAAAACAGAATATGCCAGGCTGTCAGGTGAAGAGAGTGAAGTTTGACATTGAGTAAATGACTGTTCTCCTGAGACAGCAGGTGAGGAATCGAAGGTAAAGGCCATGGAGGCTCCGTACCAGACTTCTCAGTAGCGGTACCAATGCTGTCGAGGCCAATCTGGAGCTATTAAAATCATCTTTGGCTTGTCCTGTCTGACCTTCAAGTACCTTTGGGAGGAGAGGCAGAGGTGGAAGCATACACATGAAGATTGCTCCAATTGAAGGAAAGAGCATCCACTTTCCAGGCTGTGGGATGAAAACTTTTGTGCAAAACTTTGGCAGCTGGTAGTTTAGTGGAAGCGAATAGATCTATGTCTGGAGTTCCCCATGACACTGTCAATTTCTGAAACACATGAGGATCCAATTTCCACTCGTGGGGATCCATAATTTGTCTGCTCAACACATCTGCTAAGGAGTTCTGTGCTCCCGGCAGAAACCTTGCCTGTAGATTTAGCTTTAAACTGAGAGCAGTCTCCCACAAAATCATTGCTTGTCTGCACAGAGGATAAGAATGAGTTCCCCTTGCTTGTTGATGTACCACATGACAGTTGTGTTGTCTGTTAGAATCAACACCTGCCCTGGAAGAAGTAAATCCTTGAAAGCTATTAATGCAAATTGGACTGCTAACATCTCCTTCAGGTTGATATGTAGATGCAGAAGTCTGGCAGGCCACGTGTCTTGTATCCACTTTCCATTTAGATGAGCTCCCCAAGCTTTGTCTGAGGCATCTGTCGTTAGAATCTGACTCGCCTCTGGCCGGGTCACAGAGAGTCCCTTGTTTAGGTGACATTCCTGAGCCCACCACAAAAATTCCTTTTGAATGCAAGGTATTATCTGAATGACAGTGTCCATATCTTGGCAGTGCTGTGTCCATACATTTTGAGATACCATTGTAGCTTCCTCATATGCAGTTTGGCATTGGGAAGCACCAGAATACAAGATGCCATGAACCCCAAGGCTTGAAGGACTGTCCTTGCAGTCAGCCTGGACTGATGAGACAATTGATGGAAGTAAAGAGAAAGATTCTTTTGTTTGTCCGGGGTCAAAAGGCCATCTGGGATGCTGTATTCAGTCTCACACCCAGAAAGCACATGTCCTGAGAGGGTACTAGACTGGACTTTATTTCGTTCACAGAATACCCCAGGCATCTTAGCACTGCTATCACATAATGTAGATGATGAAGAAGTTCGTCCTTTCCTTGAGCCAGAATCAGTCAATCGTCCAAATAAGGATAGATCTGTATTCCTCTTAGCCTGAAGAAAGCTATCACTGGAGCCAGAACCTTCGTGAACACTCTGGGCGCAGTAGATAAGCCAAAGGGCAATGCAGAGAACTGATAATGAGAAGTCCCAGCCGGAAAACGTAGATACTTCCTGCAACTTAGCCTGATAGGAACATGAAGGTAAGCCTCCTTGAGATCCAGAGTCACCATCCAGTGATCTTTGCCCAGCAGAGGTAAAAGCTGTTGTAACGTCAACATTTTGAACTTGGGAATGTCCAGATAAGTGTTGAGGATAGATAAATCCAAAATTGGTCTCCACGTGTTCCCCTTTTTTGGTACTAGGAACAGGCGAGAATAAAATCCTAGGCCCACTACTGACATAGGGACCGGTTGTATGGCTCCCATTTGGAGCAGCAGAGAAATCTGTTTGTGAGCCTCTATTCTTTGCTGAGGAGCGTCTGGCATGCCTTTGAAAGGAGGCAAGGTATGGAAATAAAACCTGTAACCTTGGTGTATGATATCCAATACCCATCTGTCTTGGGTAATTAAACTCCAATTTTCCTTGAAAAGTGCCAACCTTCCTCCCAAAGGTGCTGCCAGACGAGAAGGCTCTGGCAGCTGAAAAGGTAGGTCATTGGGTCTGTTTACGAAAGCACTGTCCCCTGCCCTCACCGAAGACTGTGCAGGAGAACTCCCTGTTCTAGGCCTGAAAGAGCCCTGAGCTCTGCCCCTACCACGTCTAGACCTACCCCTAGACTGGGAATCATAAGAAGGATCGTCCACCCCTTGGTAGGCCAATTTCTGCTAAACGGAGGCTGAGCCTGCAAAAAATCTTTAACAGTCTGCATAGACTTAGCCTTATCTTCCATTTTCTTTAAGACTGCCTCAACAGGTGAACCAAATAACACATCAGATTGCAAAGGAGCATCTAAAATCCTTGTCTTAACATGGTCAGCTAAATTCTGATCCCTTAGCCAGGCGTGCCTGCGAAGAACTGATCCAGTGGCAGCCACCCTAGACGAGGCCTGTACAGCATCAAAACCACATTGCAAAGAATGCTTACCCACTTGTTCAGAGACATGTACCAAATCTTGTAACTCTTTACAGTCAATACCTTCCGCCAGAGCATCTACCTTAGACTTCAATTGAGACAGTAGATAGTTTGGTATTTCAACATGTGAAACTGGCAATTCAGAGCCCTCATAGCAAGGGTAGAAGTATAGACTTTCTTTCCCCATCTATCCAAAGCCCTGGCCTCTTTATCTGGAGGAACCGGATTTTTAACAACAGAAGCCTTAACACCCTTAGGCCCCTGACTAATAGTTTCTGGGTCCGCCCTAGGACTCTTAAAAAGATACTTATGAGCTCCAGGCACGCTATAATACCTATCCGGCTTAACAGGGCAGGAGGCAAAGAATCAGGATTAAGAGGCCTCTGCAAACACATCCTCCACAACATCCAGAACAGGAGGTATAGCCAAAGGTCTATGCTGGGGTAGAAACAAAAATTCCCTAAGCCTTTTCCTGGAATCAGAGAAGTCCTGACCTTCCCACTTAAAATGCTCCCTCATGGAATGAAGAGTCTCTGAAAAAGAAAAATCCTCAGGAGGAGAAGCAGAAGGAGTAGAATCATCCACATCAGAATCAGAATAAGGAGAGTACTCCTGCAAGTCTTCAGCCGAAGACTCTGAAACATCTGAAGCCTGCTCAAAACTCCCCAACTCAGGTTCCACCCTAGGCCTCTTATCAGGAGGCAAAGAACCCCTAATCAAGGTAATCAAATCTTCTGCCATTTTAAGCATATGCTTCTTGGGCACAGATCCTGAAGAACTAGGAGTGACACCAACTGAAGCTAAAGCTGGCCTGCCTCTGGGAGAAGCCTTGGAAACAGAAGGAGAAGGCCTAACCACCCTGGGAAGGGAGGGAGTACAGTAACCTGAGAAGCCCCTTCAGCCTGACCTGCCTCCTGAGAGGCCACATCTTGCAATAACAAGGTCTCCCCTGGGACTCCAGAGAAACCTCGGTGGAACCATCGGCTCCACCGACACCTCTAAAGAACCGGCGTCCGCACGGACGACTTCGTCTAACCTGGGCTTGGCTGCCTTATCCTTGCGCTTTCTGCGAAGAAGCGGGCGCCGAGCATCCGACGGCATATTATAATTGCACCGCTTCAAGACTAACCTGGCACAATCTAACCTTCTCTTAATAGTGCGCTTATTGAATCTAGCACAAAAGCGACACCCAACAACGTCGTGCTCAGGCCCTAAACAAGGAATACACAAAGTATGATAATCTCTATGCGGTATCTGTTTCCCACAAGAAATACAGTTATTCACTTTTTCTGACATCCGGTAAACCACTGAGGCAAGAAAAAACTAAAATATTCTAGCGGGTACTTAACTTTGACTCGTCTGAAACTCCGAAATTTCAGAGCGCCCGAGCAGCACTTCGAATTAAAAATTTCAACGCCGAACGGCACTTGCAACGCTGCTTCTGCATCGGACCATGCGGCAAAAGACTGAGGATATGGCGGTCATGCGCATTTGTATCCTGACGTCCTGATGTCAGTCTAATGCGCCTTGACCGACGTCAGCCTTATACTTTGATATTCGGGCCGACCGAGGACAGCGGACTACCCAAGTGTAAGGACTGCAGCAATGTGAGATGAAGAACATCTACAGAAACTCTGACAGTTAATTTTGAGGAGTGAAAGGGCAGTGAGTTCTCAATATGACAGAACAATGGATGGCACAGGATGAAATTGACGAGAATGTGTCACAGGAAGATGCAATAGAACTCTATAAAACGCCCATAGGAAACAGAAAACAAAAAAATGTGCTCTCAGTTTAGAAGAAAATGAGCTAAGAGAAGAGTTGCTTGACTTAATAGAGATAGACATATTAAGATCAATGAACGAAATAGACTGCAGAAGGTCAATAAAAACCCGAAATTCAGAAGTTTGGTAAAACAAATGAACACAATAATTAGGATTGTCCATATAGATCCATGTGATATAACAGAAGCAAACAGGATATATTACTGTGCAGCTAAATTAATAACTGATTAAGTTCTACCACAAGAACACAGGGTAGTGAGGGAGAGAAAGGGGAGAAATCGAATACCATCATGGAAGTATCAAATAGAGAAAACTATAAAGCAACTAAGACAAAAAGTGTCACTATTAGAAGAGTATAGAAGAGGGAACAGAACAAAAATACTTAGAAAGATAGACATGATAAAAGCAATGTGCAGCATTAGAACAGATCAGAATCTATCATGCATTATCGCAAATAAACTAAAAATCTTGGCAGAGGTGGAAAAATGTAGAAGATACACAGATAAATATAAAGGAAAAGTACAAAATAAGCAATTTACTGATAACCCAAAATAGATTTAGAGAGAATTGGGAAACAAGGTAAAAGGAATCGAAAGACCACCAAAAAAAGAAATAGATACATTTTGTAGAAGTATTTATGAAGACCCTGTGGAATATAAAAATGCTAAATGGACAGAAGTAAAAGAAAGAATAAGAAGTTTAAAAGTACAGGATATGAAATGGGATGAAGTAACAGCCAGAGAGACTAAAACTAAGTTAATAAAAGCCTCAAATTAGAAAAGCCCAGGCCCAGATGCAGTACCTAACTTTTGGTTAAAAGTATTAACATCTTTACATGAAGATTTAGCCATGAGTAAGAACTATTTAAATGCACACCCCAAACAGACACCAACCTGGCTAACAGGAAAAACAAAGCTTTTACTTAAGAGTGAACCTGCAAGCTACCCTAAAAATTGTAGACCAATAACTTGCCTTCCGACGATGTACAAACTATACACTGGAACTGATGCCGACAGAGTGTATAGTAATTTAGAAGAGAACTCAATTATGGCAACAGAACAAAAGGGCAATAAAAGAAAGTCATATGGAACAAAAGATCATTTGTTGTTAAAGTCATAGTGGAGAACTGTAAAAAGAAGAAAAATCTAAGTATGGCATGGATTGACTACAAAAAGCATTTGATAGTATCCCACGTTCACGATTAAAATAGTGCTTAAAAATGTATAACATACATCCTACACTGATCAGCTACATTACAGTGGCCATGAAACAGTGGCAGACTACTTTGCAATTAAGCTATGATAAAGGACAAATTATTATCCCAGGGATAAAATTTCAAAGTGAAATATTCCAGGGTGACTATCACCGCTGCTATTCTGCCATGCCCTTAACCCATTAAGCTGTCTACTTAACAGCTTAGGTCATGGCTGTAATTTGGCTCCTAGAAAACAACCAAGTATAAAGACTTCTCATCTTCTCTTTGTCAATTATTTAAAACTGTATAGCTCATCAAATGAGGAACTGAAAGCACAACTTTCAAAACTTTTTCAGATGGTATAAGAATATCATTTGGCCTTGATAAATGTGCAAAACCTTTAAAGCAGGAAAAATGCAACACAAGGAAAACATCAATTTCGGACAAGAATGTGATATAAAAGAACTTGAGCAAGGAGGACTGTATAAATATCTGGGAATTGATGAAGGATCAACAATAAAACATGAATAAATGTGAATAAAACTTGGTAAGGAATATTTCAGAAGACATAAATTTATCCTGAAAACAGCACTGACATCTAGGAACAAAATCCAAGCTATAAAACAATTGATTCTTCCTGTCATAACTTAGTTTGGGAGTGACTTGACTGGCCCCAAAACATGTTGGATAGATTAGTTAGGAAAACAAGAAGGATGCTTCATCCTCACCAAATGGTTTATAAAAATCAGTGCATATCAAGATTATATATTCCCCATTCTGGAGAAGGGATGGGCCTCCTTGAAATTGATGACATGTACAGATCTGCAAATGCGGGACTCCACACATCTGCTGACCTCACAAGACCCAAATGTAGTGAAAGTTTTGAAACATGAAAATAAATCTAAGATAACTTCTCTGCTTAATCTAACAGAAGCATATTGGCGTCAAGCAGGAATATAAATCAAACCAGAAGTAGATAAAAACCAGGCAGCAACTGAATGTGCCAAAAACAAAAGAAATAATTAAAGGTGAAGGACCAAATGAGAAGGCAAGAAATTTGGAAAATGCATAAATATAGTTGCAAGTATAGAAAACTTCTGGAAGAACCTCATGTTGATCAGGAATAGTTAAGGAGAGGCGAATTCAAACAAAGAGATGAAAGTTTAATATTGGCGGCAAAGGATAGTGGGCTACATACACGCTGGTTTACAAAGTCCATTGTACATGTGGGAGAAACTGACAAATGTTGGTTTTCCAAAACAGAATTGGAAGCAGTTGCATGTTTTGTTGCTGGCTGTGACATACTAATGGCAGAAGGACTGCATACTGAAAGGCGTAATAATGTGGCGAGACTGCTGCACTGGGCATTGTGCAAACATGGTATTGAAGTGACGGATAAACACTGGAAACATGAGCCACAAGGCATCATAGAAAATGATGAAGTCTAGATCACATGGGATCATCCATTACCAACAGTTCAAAAGACAGATTCTAGAAAATCAGATATAGTGGTCCAAGAAAAGAAGACAAAAGTAGCATTGATCATTGAAATCATCACGCCCAGTGACTACAGTGTCCTTGCCTATGGAGATACACAAAGTCAAAATATCAGGATTTGCAAGCAGAAACAGCAATGTGGAAGAAAGATACCCATATAGTTTCAAAAGTAGTAGGACCAACGGGCCTTATAAAAAGAGTCTACAATCATATTTAGATATGCTACCAATACATGCAACTCCCTATGAGTTTCAGGAGGATTCATTACTGGGAATATTACTGGTGCTGCAAAGAGCACTTTTGGGTGATAAAGAGTGAAACAATGCTAATTTCATGAACTTTAATCATACTTTGACTTAGGAATGGGGTCCATTCCCGTCATGGTATTAGAAACCAAAAAGATTTGGAGAAATTGAAAAGTGAGATACCATTATATCTATTTGCTAGGTCATTTAAGTATGGAAGACATCTCAAGAACTGGGACATGCACTGGATAAACCTATCAGAATTGGAAAGGTATGGATTTCAAACCATATATCAGCTTGTATAAAAAAATACTAAATTTAAAAAACTGATGTAATATTTACAAAATGGAAAGCTGCGTGGTTTACAAAAGACATAAGTATCATACAGCAAATGGACATGTGAAATTCTAGGTTACAGTCAGGATGTCCTACATTGCTCTAATACAAGGCCTATACTCCTTTAGGTTGTATTTTTCAGCTCTATCTTTTCATCTGAGTGTCTTACAGTGTTGCATGTGGATGACTTGAAAACAGGTAAACTTTAGGATATGGTTAATAGATATCACATCAGATGGGTTCGGGGCTCCCCATTCCGGCACGCTTATATACTATACGCTGTCTCTCATTCTCATTGGATCCCTACTACTCTTTGCTACACCTGCTTCCCAGTTCACCTTTGTTCACTTTCATACACCCACACTGTTACACATCAACACAGAGATCACAAACACAACCAACTAACAAAACACTTCAAAGAGCGAAAAGAATAGTGATCTAAACTCCAAGGACTAAATACGAGGAAGGAATGGAGGAGGGTGAAGTAGAGCGAGATGGATCCCATACATTATAAATATGAGCAAGTACATAATATGGGGATCCTCTATGTCTACATTCACAACAGATGGACAGCCCTACAAGCGTACCTACACCTACATCCGGGTGGCTCACACCAACACACTCCTGAGAACTGTGTGGAACCAAGGAAGCTCTGCTCTGAAACCACATCCCACTTGTAATGAGAAATGTGTGTGCGGAAAAGTGTGCTGAGCGGTCAGCACAAATATCTTCTATCAAATATCAGTGAAAAGCTAGTAGGTGAAAGCCTAGAAGTAGCCATGAATGCTGGAAAGGAAGGTCTTTATTAGCCTGAAGATACGTGAATAAACAACAATCTCTAATCCATGATATATGGAGGCTTTTTGATGATAGTGATGACCCAATCTGTTGAATGCAAAAGAAAAAAAGCTTTTGCAAACAACTAAGCGTTTTTCGCGGTTCTATTCAAATAAAGCGTAATCTTATTATGTCGTTCAATTGATGCAAAGTATATTCTGCGTTATTGGAAAAATCTGGGGGAAAAAAAAAGGGTTCTAACATGGTCTGTCAAAAACAGAAAGAGGGCACCTTTTGGAATGGAATAAGTTCAATTTCAATGAGAAAACCTACTCTTGTGAAAATCAAAATAGGGAGGATCAGAACAAAGAGCTTGAAGTTCTGAAACTTCGCCTAGCAGATGTTATGGCTACTAAAAAAGGTTTTTTCCACAACAGAAATTTTAAATCACAAGTAGCAGCTGGTTGAAAGGGCGGGCAGTTAGGGCAGCAAGAACCATATTCAAATCCCAAGGAGGAACAGGATGAGATAAGGGATGAAGCCGCCCTGCACTATAAGCGGAGCCATGTACCTTCTGGAAACAAACCATGGGAGGGCCAGTCTTGGGGTCTATAGGATCAGTCTTGCTCTGGCAAGAAAAATCCAGCTCACCATATTCTAGCCGATCTGAAATGCAATTCTGGAGCGGAGAAGGGGGGAGGGAAAGGAGTAGAGCGTCCCTGGGAATCTGTCCCTGGTTGGGAACAGTGTGAAGAAGGGTCTGCATTCTCTGCACATCTGTGAAAACAGCATGCGCAAAGTGCCCAGCAGCAAAGAGGTCGCTCATCGAGAACAGCTTTACCAAGCTCTACTCTCTATAGGGACACTTTCGTAGGGCAAAGTAAATTTTCTTAATCTATCTGCAATCTGTCTGTTGGCCGGTGTAATTCCTGCGTTGCCATTGCCCCACATAAGACAGCTAGTGCCAAAGTTAGCTTCTCTCTCTGCATTGTTCTCAGCACTTCCTGTACAAGTGCCCTTGTACTTGTTTATACATACTACATGTTGTTGGAGTTGTTCATGTGGGCCTGTGGGGGAGGCGTGATGGGAGCTTGGAGTACCAATAGTACAGCTCTCTCCTCTCTCATCTGATGCAAATGTGATGTTCCTGGATCTGCCATGTGCCTTGGACCGACCTGTCCAGGTAATGACCCCCCCCACCCCTCCTGGGAGTCCACGTGGTCACAGGGCGCGGGACATTGAGAAAAGGATCGCCCTTTTGGGGAGAGATTGACTGTAAAAGCCACCAGCGAATCTCGACGGCAACTCTGATTATGATTATGAAGTGGTTCAAAGGGGCAGTTCGATAAGACCATTGAACTGACAGTAGCCATTGTGTAGATGCATGTGAAGTGTCTGGAAGGGGGACTGGAGTATAGTCGATGCCATCGAGCCAAAACAGTTGTAGGATCTGATGGGCGGGGCTCTTTGTAAGTGAGGCAGGATTGACTTGATCTTGTAAGATCTGAATTTTTTCCTTCTAATGCCGGGGGGTTTGTTAAAGGGGGTGGATATCTCTCAAGTTGATCATCTGAAGCATGCCTGATAAAAATTGATGGACCCAAGCTTGTGATTCGGCGCGGCGACCCGACTGGCTCGAAGAGGATTCTCGTCCGGGCAACCACTCCAAGGAGCCAGGGAACGCTGGTTGTATGAAGAACCACAAAAGGTCTCCAGAGTTCACGGGGCCTCTGCCACCTCTGGGCGGCGCTGCTACCATTACACCACCTCTGCCCTCTTCACTAATTCTTTGTGACCTTTGGGATTTTTTGGGAACATTTTTCCCTCCTCTGTGCCTTGGGATAGGCCTGGAAGAATGAAGTCCCCCAACCTTGCGTCAAGTCACCTCTGTCCTCACCTCGGCCCCATCGCTTCTGGCAGGTGCCTGCAGTGACCCCTCCAAGGAGTGTGACCCACTTGTCCAAGGCCTCAGACACTCATCACAGGTGTCAAGCTGTTCCGCTCCTCCTCGGCCATCTGAGAAGAGCATCATGGATGAGCATCAATAGGAATAAGAGCCATACCAGATCTGAACAGTCAGTCGAAGAACAGTAGAGGTAGATTACTTCAACAAAGCGCCCAAGCTCACGAAGAGAGCGCTCATTAAGGAGCTTTGCATAATTCCATTTAGCCCTTTGGAAGCCGCTGAGGACAGCCTTGAGGATGACATATCCATATATAGAATCACTTAGAATCCTATCCATACAGGCATGAAACCTCTGCCGTCCCCATGCTGACAAGTAGAACTAATGCCTGCCCGGTACACACGCCGAAGCCTACACTTTTACCTGCTGTCGGCAAAATTTATGACAAGCATCTGAGCACGGTTCCCACAGAATCAGGGTGTTCCCAGACCCCACGCCACATCAAATCAGGTTCATCGACACCTCATCAGGATCAAGGTTGAGAGGAGCTGGGAGGGTCAGCCCCAGAGCTGGGAGGGCGACTCAAGGCAAGAGTTTGGCTTGCCAGTCTGCTTTGTCTCAAGTCTCCTCCTCATCTGAAAGAGATATGGCTGAGATGAGATATCCTGTCCTCAAGCGTCATCGAGTCAGTATCTGGTCAGTCCGACTCTGATTCTGATGTCTCAAATTGCTTCTCCTCTCTGACAATTTCTTCCACAGCATTTTCCAGGGGGGGCCGTCCGAGAGCAGTTTCGGACAGACCCGAAGGGAACCCCCCTCAGGCCCTCCACCCGCTGCGGGGGCTGCAGCAGGGTAGAGCAACAGAGAGGGCTCCCTACCAAATCTAGGGATGGTGAGTCTAGTTGAACCCGGCAAGGCATGGGAGGGCATGGTCAGCGCTAAAGGAACCACTCCAGAATCCCGGAAGAAGTCCTGGTCTAGAAGGCACGGTGCTAAATTCCCCATGCCCATGCGTTGAAGGCTAGGCACGAAGCAGAGAAAGAAGAAAACCTGAGGAAGATCAGGCACCAAGCAAGGGCTCTCACCAAACCCCCCAAACCCTGGAGGTCAAGGAACCGGAGGACGTGGGGGCGGAAAGGTCGTGAAGAGTCTCTGCTCACGGCCGTCTGGCAGGGGCCCCTCCACCACCACCACATCCGCCACCGCCAGAAGAGGGAGGAGGGGGAAAGAAATGGGTTGAGGGGGATATCAAGTCAAACTGTGCTCTGGGAAACCCATTTTTAGCAAAAACTGGAGAGATTTAGAGCCTCTAAAAACCCTATCCAGGTCGAATCCGATAGTCTGGAGGATTTAGAGAGAGTAGACACTCGAAGGAGAACCTCTGCACTTCGAGGGAGAAGGGGACCCTCAAGGCGGCTCCAATACTGTCAGGCGGCTCTCACCAACTCATGGATCACTCATCACGCCCGAAGAAGCCTTTTCTTCGGGCACGGTGGGGAAGAGTCTGAGCTACACTTCCACCGGCTCCCAAGCCATTGGAGCCGATGGAGGTGATTCACCTTCGAAAGAAGAGGTCAACCTAAATTGGCTTCGGCGGGCTCAGGAAGACGATTTTTCTTTTCTTTGGAAGCATTCAGAGGGATTTCAAAAGCAAGGAGGTTTTGTTCTCTAAGCTCTTTAAAAATGTTCTTGTTCTTCCCAGAAGAAGAACCCCTAGCAGACTTGTAGATGTTTCATACAAGTCTCTTGTAGATGTTAATAGAACAAACACAATAGAATGGCTGTTATATATGGATTATGCAGTATGCTTCTGCCTTTTAAACCCTGACTTTTCTTCTTTGTTCTTTAGAGAACAAACAGGTTCACAAGAACAAGAGTTCACAAATAAAGAAAAACACAAAGAAAACTGAAAAGTTTAAGACTGACTGGCCGCGCATAAGCACTTAGAAAAATTTGCCTCACAAGTAACAAACAAAACACAAAACGGCCAAAGGAATCTAATTTTAAGCTTAAATACCCGAAAAAATAAAATAACCACAAAGGATTAAAATAATAGGCCTTTTCTTTTAAAGAAAGAGAACACAAGGATAGGGCCCTCTAACTTCTAACTAAAAGCGGGACTTGCCCGACAAAAAAGGAACAACACTCTCAGACACAACTCACACTCAACTACACAAATAGTATAAAAGTTGTTAAAAACAGCTGTTTGTTTAATAAATGACAAAACCCCAAGGTCAAGGACCAATAAAGTAAAAGTAAACACTTAGCTCCAGCCAAGTGATTACAAATGGGGCATTTCTGCAAAAGGACTTGACTAAACTGACCAGGTGGACAGAGAAGAATACATAAAAACTAAGCATATGATACATCTGGAAAGGTGAATATTTATTAAAGTATGCAGTGATTGGTACTTTAGATTCAATTAAAGGACCTGGGTATATGGGTAAATCCAGCTTTGAGTTTTTCTAATCATGTCACTCAATTGGTTAATGACAGTTATATAACTATAGGTTGTATAAAAAGATTTATAAAATCATGGAAAAAAAGAAATGATAAAATCATTGCAAGCTGCATTCGACCCACACTAGATTATGGAATACAAATAAGGAAGCCTTACAAGAACACAAGTAAGAATAAATGGGAAAGAGTACAGCAGAAATATACCAAGGGCATCCAGGGATGTGAAAATCAAGTCTAAAATATTTGAACTTGTACAGTGTCTCACACAGATATTTAAGAGACTGCTACCTCTAGGAATGTTTGATGTTATCCAGATATAGTAGAAAAACATTAGACAGCCTATGTAGGTGATTATATAGGAATGAGAAATGTACTTCTAGGTTGTCAGAGAGTAGCTAATGCATGGAATACACTACAAATTATATAGAAACAAGCACCAGTTCAGATATTTTTAAATACAACTCCAACACTTATTTTGTATATTGACAAGCTAGAAGGGCATTATTGCGGATGCCTGAAATATTTGTATGATTGTAGGTATGTATTGTGACCACCACTTCACAGTTCTGAGTAATGTTTCTGTTTTTCTGACTACACAGTTGAGATGCCCGACAACTTCACTTTACGGACATATAAACAGCAGCATAAACTATTGATTACTGATTGCCCTATCAGACTGAGGAGGAGTCAAACTGCCTACAGAAAATAGCTGTGATTTGTTCACATAAAAATACCTCCCTCTCATTATATTCATACTGTCTCTGAAAACCCAGAGAAACCATCAGCTGCTTTTTTTTATAAATGTGTTGCCCACCTTAGTTGCTGACACTCAAGACTGCCCTATAGGTCTAGAACTAGATTGTGTGCATCCCAGCATAAGGCTGACAGAATCAGAGTGGCCATCATAGTGGATATTTTTGCTCTACCAACATCCTGCTAATGAGGGAGTTTCTAGTGAGATATGAACCCTGACCTTGGTGACTGACATGAGTGCACATACCACCATAAGGCTTCCTACAATTTCCACTGGCATGTCTCTACCCACATACTATAAGGGAAATAGTCACATACTTGGGATCACCAATGCTATAATCCTGATCCAGACCATTTCAATGCCATCCAAGTATCTCCTTGCAAGCTAGTGACTGGCTGAGCAGAACCATAATGCCATTTCCACAGGATTGGAAAGTCAGCATCAACCACTCACTACCATCCTCCTCCATCTAACTCTTCTCGTACCCAAGCCTCTACTCACAATTGGGCTGTCTGGATTGTATTTAAGGCTTTCTCTGTCTACACCAAGCTTGTGCTTACACATACGGGTGCAGCACACTATTCTGACTTACTGAAAAGCAACCACTTTCCGATTGATTGGACTTCTGATGTTTAACTTTCATCAAGATAAAGAAATTGCCTTCTTTCACACAATCACACATAAAAACAACAAACACAAACACAGCCCCTGCAAACATGTATTAAAAATAATTTGCATCAGCTCCACACAGACCGACACCAGTCAGCTACCTTAATGAATGTGCCTCTATTTGACTGAGACCATGTGAAAGTCATTTTATTCACTGTAATAATAATAATGCACATTTGTTAACCAGGCAGGCCCAGTGGACCCGGACTCTTTTTCAGGGGTGGCCTGGGAGCAATAATGTCCAGTTAAGTGACTTGCTGCATGTTACACAGACAAATGAAGGCTGAGGGAATCAGATAGGGTATGGCTGGAACAACAGCCTTAAGCTCTGTACCCCAAATGTAATGTATATCTTTTCTGTATCATGTTTTATTCAACCATACACACACATGCTAAGTCTTGTTTTACTCAAATACATATGCAGGAGTCATGCACTTCTCAAGGTTTTAGATTTTGATATACTCCTACTACGGTTATATGCTTAGAGAAATCCAATATACTTCACTGTGCTTCAACTGTTTCATATACTTTTTCAGAACTTAACTGTCACAAGTCTTCACTGAATACGGTCTTCACTTATTCCAGATATTTTCTAGCAAGATTCTGCATACAGTCCTGAATTCTTCTCAGTTTTTTGCTCTACCCCTGCACTACTTACTCATGCCTGCTAACTAACTCTGCTCTAACCCTATACCTACAAATTACCTTATGAAAAATTCTTTCCCCATAGTACCACTTCCCAAGACACTCAGACATACATCCATGCAGTGATCAGATATGCACAGCACTACTGCTATTCTCTTACCTATTTCACAGGAGTGTGCACATGTGTTTTTGTGAGCACGCACACACACACACACACACACACACACACACACACACACACCAGTAAACTTATCCACTTAACTAGCCCTTCATCTAACCCTAATGTGTATACACACTCTTCCAATTTACCTTCATCCTACACATCTGCACTTAGCTTTTTATTATTTATTTAGTTTCTTTGTTAACCATGATAGTCCATCTGGGCCATGCAAGCCCCCTTTTCAACAGAGGCCTGAGGAGAAAATCTCCAATACACTAGACAAATAAACATAATTCAATAAACTGCTTGCTTTCGCTGTCACTGGCATGTAACAATGCATACGTTTGATCAATTTCCACCCCGATAAAGATGGCCTACACTCTGTTGACAAAATTGCCATTCAAAGAACTGTCAAAGATATAAAGACATATTAATCTGACATTTTGTTATACCTCGAAGGCTTCCTAGGCTTTGATGTTTCAGCTGGCAGGGCCTGCCAACAGCTTTCAGTCTTAATCAGCAAGAACAGCACATTAATGTAGAGAGGGCAGAATAAAAGGGGAATTTTTCTTTCTATAGTGTGAAAGATTTTCTGTCACATATTTGGCTTCATGATGTTGTGACACAAATTATTTGGCAACACTCATAAGACAGTCAAAAAATGATGTGGGAAGGCTTGTTTTGTATTTCAGTGTCTTTAGTATCTATGACAAGTTGGATGTGTGGTCTTATCAGTCAAGAAAAACTGGTTGCTTTCTGTCAACTAATGGAGACATTCCTAAGGCATTGTTTAAATCTGCACTGCAAACATAGCAGTAAATCAAACAAATATGCTGCAAACAATACACAGAAACCATGATGCTTCTAATGACATTTGGATATTCATATTATACTGCATTTTTTTCAGAATTTCAATGACATGAAAACAAAAGATGTCACTCACATACGAGCTAGTGAATTAGGCATAGAGCTAACATTGGCAGAGGTCTTGTCTCCTGAAGCTTGATAAAGTGACAACTTAGGCATTACTTTTATCCTTTTTTTTTGTATGTTTTAATTTTTTCCTCTACCTAACTAAACTAAGATGTAATCACTTTCATTTAAGGCATACCTAAGCCAAACTGCAGACAGTAGCATACATACTGCACAGTTTTTAGCAAGTATACAACTCTATCACTCCTGTTTTTTTTTTGACAGATTCATAGGTTCCTTGTCACTGATAGTATGCATGCATAAATTGAGGATGCTAGGTCTTTGGTCATGACATGTGTGGCTGGATATTTTGTTAAATGAGCTCTGCTCTATGTAGCCTACCTAGCAACCTCAATGATGCTACCTGGAAATCCTTCTTTACTATTTCACTATATAAGGGTGGCAACTCGACTGATCCATCTAACTTTCATCCCATTGCTATTCTTTCTCCCCTCTCTAAGATGCTCAAGAAATGCATTCACTCAACTTCTCAACCACCTCCTCCAACACAATCTTCTCACTCCCACACAGCATGGGTTCCGTCCCTATCAAAGCACATCCACCACCCTCCTATCTTTCACTCATAACATAGCCAAAGTCCTAGATAACAATCAACTGATATCCTACCTTTTTCTTGACCTTTCCAAAGCCTTTGATACACTCTCTCACTCTATCCTCCTAACTAAGCTATCTAACCAACTTATCTACTACCTCCCTTGCCTGGTTCTCTGGCTATCTCTCTAGTAGGCAGCAATCTGTCAAATGGCTCTCCTCCTGCGTTCCATTTATATCTGTTCCAAATGGTGTTCCACAAGGCACAACCTTGGGTCCCCTTCTATTTAACATCTTTACAAATGATCTCTTCACTTCTTGCAGACAATCTTCTTTTATACAATATGCAGATGAAACTACACTTATCTCCATCTCCAGTAGTATTACTGACCTTCACACCCTTACTCAAAAATCCTTTCTATCCACAGAAAAATGGTTATCTGACCATCTTCTTATCCTTAACCCCAAGAAGACCAAGCTCTTACTCTTTTGCCCCCGCGCACTTTCAAACCATAAATCCACATTTACTATAACATCCTCCAACAGCACTATCATAAAACCTGAACCACACACAAAACTGTTAGGCGCCATTATTGATGATGAACTCAAATTCAACTTACACTTACTGCAAGGAATAAAAAAAAAAAAAAACACACCAGAAACTTGGCCTGCTTTATCGCAACAAAAGATTTCTTACTCCAAATGCTAGACTCTCCCTAGCACAGTCCTTTCTCCTTCCCACACTTCTCTACGCAGCCACAATACTAACCAATATACAACCTACTACCTTGAACAAACTGCAACAAACTTACCACAAAATTGCAAGCTTCATTACTAACTCCCCCTACAACTCCCATCACTGCCTTGCCCTGAACTTATTACAATGGCTCGAATTCCCTCAACTACTGCTACTTTCTCAATTTCAAGTTAAGCACTCCATTCTATACAGACCTTCTTCCTGTGCAGCTCTCACTGCTTTTTTATCTACCTACTCCCCTTCTAGAACCCTCCACACCTCTAACCAGCAACTTCTGAATGTAGATCATCCAAAGAAGAACATAGGCAAACTACTATACAATTGCTCAGCAGCCCAAGCTTGGAACAAATTTCCTCTACACATACGCTCCATTATACACCCTGCACACTTTAAAAAAGAACTCTGACTTTACCTTCTCAACACCAAATCTTGTCCCTGCTTAGAACCTACCCAATTCCCCTTTATCTAATGGTGCTTTTTCACTCCGAGTTCCTGTAAGCAAATATACCTTCCTAGGAAGCCTAAGTAAAAAATCTGATCACTTGTATATAACTTGTTTGTACATATGTCAAAAAGTTCTATTTCATTGTGATTTTTTTTCTTAGGGTAATCTAAATACGGTTCACTATGTTTAAATTTGTACTAATATGTTTTGGCAGTGTCACTTGGTATTGCTACTTGCTATTTGTTACCTTTGTAATCTTTAATTTTTTATGTAACTGGAGCTTTTCTCCTTGGGTCTCCACTGAAATCGGGCCTCTGGCCCAGCTGGACCAACCCGGTTAACAAATGTCAACAAATAAATAAATAAATAAATTAAATTTGTTATAGTTTTGTCACACTGTGCCCTGTCTCTGTGTTCTTTTGTTACAGTAATTCAAATACCTCATTGAGAAGTCATGAAGTACATTGTTGAACTTAGTTATATGAATAATTAAACTATTTAATATTTAAGTGTGCTATATATATCTATATCTATACGTGTTTTATAAGATCAAAACCAAAATATATCAAACCACATAAGATAAATCTGAAAAGATCAAAACACAAACTATTCAAAGATGAGAAAAAAAGAAAAAAAAACACATTGATGTAAGCCAACTTCAAAATTACACAGCATCAGGAAAAGGAAAAAATTCCTACCCTCCCACCCCCCACCAGCAACCTCTCACAAAGTAATTGTGACATTATGTCACATGACTATTTGATAGTTTCTGCTGGCATTACAGACATTTGATATTCCAATCATTCGTGTTCCAATCTGATGTGTGTTGGGAACAAAGCTGAATAATGTCATAGAACAGCAAGTGTATGGATAAAAGCACAACAAAACCAACATAAAAATGACCAGCACCAATGTTTTAGTATTTTAATCAGAAAAATAAATTAAATCCACAACCAAAGGTTAAGTGAGAGTGTGGTTTCTCTGCAATGAGCATACTCTTCAGTGCAATAATGTAAATCAATTACATTAAACCAATCATTAAACAGCAGCAGAAGTTACAAAATTAAAGACACAATAACAATATTAACTTACACATGAATATACATAATAAAGAAGGGAAAAGAACGGATTTATTAACATGCTAAAAATAAATAAGATGCAATAGGAATGCATACCCATAAAAATAAATGCCATCATTAACTATACACATATTTTAAATATCTCAGAAATAATCATTTAAACTTGGGGTATTTAATCTTCATCCCACCTAAATTTATGAATTTTATTTTCATCAGCTGTATCTAAACCTATAAATAAAAATATGGCAAAAAGCTCTCCTATCATGGTAACATCTAACAATCAACAAGATGTAGTGATATTGTTTGTTTCCAAATTGTTCATGCCTGCCCTATGCAAAAGTAGCCACAATTGCATACTACCATATAAATAAAAATCCATAAAACACGAAATAAAATGACAAATTTCATAAACCCTTACTGGTATTAACTGATAAAGCAATGTTTAATGGGACAGACTTCAGAACAAAAAATGTTCAACTACCACAGGGAAATTCTCCCTTCGGACCAAGTTCTTTGGGTCTATATCATATCACTGAAGAGGTGTTCCATCGAATGCCTCTTCGACACATGCACAGCGAATGCACAAAAACTCGAATGCTGGCATCAGCGATTTCTTTCCCTGGGAAAGAAATCGCTTGCCTCAAAACAAACACCATTATAAATATAACAAAGTGGGGGGCTTCACCCCCACCTTCCCTAACTAAATATACCAACTCTGAGATTGCATTACAGTGGGGAAAACAGCAAACTTACAGGGATGGCCAAGTGATTTATTTCCCAGGGAATGAAATTGCTGACATCCGCATTCGCGGTTTTGTGCATTTGCTGTGTATGTGTCGATGAAAAGACATTCATTGCAATGCCTGTTCGAGCATTTGATATGGACCCAGTTCTCCAGATGGAATCACACAGTTTTCAGAAGTGCATTTGTATTTAGAAAAATACTGTCCTAAGCATTTAACACTCTTACAAGAAGAGTATAGAATACTGTAGAAAAACATATCTGTATTCAAAGTATGGTCATCTAACTGAAAGTATTATACCAGCTGTAGAAAGTATGCAATATCCTTAATTATTGCCCTTACATGTTTCAGCAGGGATTCCATTAAATACCCCTTTCCAGAAGCTATAGGTCCATTCAGGAAAAGAACATTTATCTGTCCTTTGCTGGCAGAAGATAAAAATACTGTACCCATGGTAAAAGCAAAGTAAGTTTATTTTTAAATTCACCTTAAATAATCAGTATTAATCATTTTTTTTTTTTTAATTGCCACAGGATTTGAATATAATTGATACAAGTCTGTGGTCATTGGAACCTCTGTTTTTCATCCCAATACAACACCAAAGGAAAGTACAGTCAGTGACTGTCTTTTCTTGGGGAGTTAACGAAG
Organism: Protopterus annectens; assembly: GCF_019279795.1. NCBI lineage: Eukaryota > Metazoa > Chordata > Ceratodontiformes > Protopteridae > Protopterus > Protopterus annectens. The sequence continues at coordinate 525,330,416 of NC_056743.1, forward strand.
CAGGCAGTATTCCTGGATAGGTCTTGGTATCATCACAATTGGCTTGTTAGTTTATTGTGAGCAATTATTTTGTTGGCTTTGGACATTAAGCCTAGGGCACAACTTAAATCTTCCTTGAAAGAAAAAATAAGTCTGAAATTCTTTTCTTACACATGATTTTTGTTTAGGCCACCACTGGAGTAAAATGTTGGGAAACTGCTCTAAAATGTATTCCAGGCCATCTATAACCTTATGGCTTCTAAGAGCCATGCTTAACTGATTTATTTTCTAAGTCGTTACTACTGTGCTCTTTTGGTCAGAAAAAGTGTTTTGAGAGTATGCAAGCAAGGTGAAAAGTAACAGTGAACTCCTTCATGCCATCCATCATTGGAGGAAAAGGATGTGTGTAAAAAAAAAAAAAAAAAAGCTTATAAATGCACTTCTGAGCATATAGAAAGTTATGGCTTCTTGAAAACCCTTAAGAGTAAAAGAAAAAAAATAATGTGCCTGGTATGGGTGGGGTGGGGGGAGGGAACAGATGAGACCACTGGGGAACGTGTGTGTGTTGGGGGGGGGGGAGGATTAACAGTGGGCAGTACCTGGGTCTCCATTTCACCCAAGTCCAGCCCTGTACATAGAGTTATAGTAATGTGTTACTGTTGCAACTAAATGCGAGCAACTGAAAATGTCCCTTTGAGAGATGCGCCAGAGTGCAGTGCACAGACCTGTCATAATGTAAGGACATTGCAGCTACAGGTAAGTTTGTGTGTACTACTCCTAAAACTTTGCAGTATGAATTAAGAGGTTGCTTAGGAGGGGTAGCAGTGACAGGGTGATACTTAGGCTGTAAGTGCCCAGGGCCCCCCCAACTTGGCAAATGCTGGGGTCCCCAAAATGCTAACACTGGCCCTACAACTAGTAAGCTCACAACAGTTTTAAAATGTGCTACTTTACACTTATAAAAAGTTATTTTTATTAATTACTATGATTTAGTATTATTTAGTGTGCATATTTAAAATATTAAGTAAACAAAGGACTATAGAACAGACATGTGGCTAAGCCCGGTATGGAAATAAAGTACATAAGGAAAGCTGGTGGTGGAATGCAGATATCCAGGAAGTCATCAAAAGAAAGGAGTGCAGAAAAATATGGGAAATATAAAAGACGAGCCAGGCTGGCTAAGGAAGGAGTTGCAATAGCTAAGAACAGGGCAAGAGAAACATTCCACAAATTTCTGGCATGTGATTCAGTAGCTGGCGCAAATACTATATCAGGTTGCAAGGCAAAGGTAGAACGATACAAAAGATAGTCAGGCACCTTTCATAATGGATGCCAGCTCACCAATCCACAGGACATCAAAGGCAGATGGAAGGAGCACTTCCAGCAGCTTCTGAATGAAGAAAACTGCACAGAAGCTGTACTGCCCCAGCCATAGCCTATGATGAGAGGAGCCCACCATAGAAGTACAGAACGAAGTTAAGGAAAATGAAGTCATGGAAAGCAGCAAGCTCAGATAAGGTCATAGCAGATATGATAAAAGAAAGGGTGAAATGGCTCCTGAGGGTACGCATAGCAGTGTGGAGAGAAAGGGGTGGTAACCCAGATGGCTGGAGAATAAAGCATACTTATGCTACTATACAAGAACAAAGGGGACATCCACAACTGTGGGCAGTACAGAAATAGAGAGCTATCAAACTCCAATCACAGTGCATGAAAGTTCTCGAGACAGTTATTGATAAACGAATACTAGTAGTAGTGGAAAGTAAGATGGCAGATGAGTTTGGATTCAGATCAGGATGCAGCACAACTGACCAAATGTTTGCAGTGGGACAGATAGTTGAGAAGACGCTAAAGATGAGGAAAGATTCCAATTGGGGAGTCCTAGACTTGGAGAAAGTATATGACAAGGTCCCAAGAAGGCCCTGCTGTGGTTTGAAGTCACAGAAATAATTGGCGGAATTAGTGCAGGCTATGTCCAATGACCCAGTGACTCAAGTACGAACAGTGCTTGGCCTCACAGAGGGGCTCCCAGTGGGAGTGAGTGTGCATCAGGGTATAGCTCTGAGTCCACTGTTGTTCATACCGGTGATGGATTAGATTAGCAAACAGGTTGGAAGGGAGAGATCAATAAAGTTGCTGTATGCAGACAATGTGGCATTACAGGCAGACTCTGAGCAAGATCAGCAAAGGAAAGGGAAATGGAATGCAAAGCTGAAAGTACATGGGATGAAACCAAGTACAGATAACACAGTGTTAATGGCAGTAAATTGGGGAAATCAGAAGAAGCAGAGAACGGAGATAGAAGGGAAGATTGTGGAACAGATTAACAACTTTAAGTATCTGGGAGGGGTGGTTGAAGATAAGGGGGGGTCTGAACGAAGAGGTCAAAGCTAGAATCAGAGGGGCTACAGTCAACTAGCATAATGTCAGGTATAGTTTATGACAGAAGAATTCCAAAGAAGCTGAAAAGTAAGGTGCACAAAACAGTGGTGCAATCAGTACTACTGTATGTACAGAAAACTGGGCAGTAAAGGCAGAGCAGATGAGGAAGCTAGAGGTGATAGAATTTAAGTGCCTGAGATGGGTGGTAGAATGCATACTATAGCACAGATGAATAAATAAAGACATAAGAGAAGAAGCCAAAATAGCTCCAATTTCTGAAATATCAAAGAACAGATTACGGTTGTTTGCATGCATGTGCAGAAAAGCAGAAGGCAATCTGATAAAGATTTGGTACAGAAATCAAAAAGGCAAGAGGAAACAAGGGCATCCAGCAAAGAGGTGGATGGATTGTGGGATAGAAGCTCTGTGACAGTCAGGCATGTGTGCCAAAGAAGGCAAGAGTGTGGCAGTGAACCTGATCCCATATAGAAAATGGGAAAAGGGGGGTTAATTATTATAAGAATTTATTTTAAGTAAATCATCAATGAATATGTGACATACTCCTGATGTGGAACAGCATAAAATGCAGACTTCTTAAGACTCAAAATGAAGAACATTCCTTGCAATGAGGTACAGTTGAAAAGTATGGACTCGGATACCTAAACCTTTTGTAGTTATCAGATTTACTTATTTTTTATTTTTCTTAAATGTTTTAAGCACTTATAATATGGATGCTTATAGAACCTAACTTTGCAAGTATATTTAATGGATAATTTCTGTTTTACAATACACATGGAGCAACAAATGAATGATATGATTGTGTCTGCAAGGAGAGGCTGAGATTTGCTAAATACTTGTACAAGATATAACCTACATATATACATATTTACCAGCTTCAGTTTTAGCACTAGGTAATAGCCAGAGCTAATCGGGTCCTAGTAAAACTGACCTTCTAAGATGCTGCAGGCCCCATTAAAGTGATCTTTGTTTCAGAGTTATTTTCACCAGATTACAGTTTATGGCAGATTAAGAATATGACTTCCATGGTAAATATGATTTAGGAATGCAGCTTTCTAGACTGCAGACACAGATAAGGTGACACTAGGCCATTATTACTTCAGGAGACAGTACTACTATTTTTGCAGTAGATTATCTACATGGGAAAAATGCTTGTTGACTGGCAAATCAAGGGCTACTGAAAAGCTAAGATGAATGTACTTTAAATGAATTGTGTTCAACCAGAGAAGCCTAATAGTGGTCAAAACAGTGGCACCATTTGTACTCTATCACAATGGACTTCCTACTGATTTTTTAAATGTCTCATTTGGCAACTAGTACTGAAGGGAATGCAAATCTTGAAAGTGGCTAGAGATGAGCACAATGATTTGCTAACCAAAGAAAACCAAGTTATCCCAAAGTGAACTTGTTCTAAACCTGATTTTGTTTTCCCTTTAGGTCTCTCTGCTGTGAATATTGCAATTTTGGGTGACAGATGGCTTTAATGGATGAATTTTTTTTTTTTTCAAAAATCTTTATTGAATTGTTCTTAGTCAGCAGAAGAAATATTAGTAAAACAAACACAACCATATAACTGCAAACACCATAAGAAAAAATGAGGTATAGGTAAGAAATCTATTAAGGTTACATTAATACACCATTACTTCTCAAACTATACACAGTGCTATTTACGCAAGATAAAACGATTACATTTCTGCATTTGAACCTTAAAAAGAAAAGAAAATATAAAAAAAAATGAACATAGACCCTACCAATGCAGAGCTGGAATTAAGAAGGAAAGGTTAGAGAAAGTGGTGATCCTAGATTCTTATATTTGTTTTATACCTGCAAAAATCGAAACAAAGGGAATTGTATCAACATATGAACAACATTAGTATGTCCCAAAATTCAATAAAATGAAGATGAGCTTTTTGACTACATTTTAAAGCTTTATGAGCATTTAGATATTTAATTGCCATCTGTCTTAACCCATTCCATGTAACCAATTATCTCTCTCTCTCCAATTCAATGTAATATGGAACTTAATCACAGAAAAAAAGAGCAACTAAAATGAGAGTTTGAAGTTTTTTCAACTCTGCTGGAGGTATGTGAATAATAGTAAATTCCCATGAAAGGGTTGATTTTTCATAACCCATCTTTTTAAGACTGTTAGGGAATGCCAAAGTTTATAAGAATGTTTATAGCTCCAGAAAATATGAAAAAGATCTGCTGTCTACGACTCACAATAAGGACAAAAGGGAGAACATGAAGGGTTAATTTTGTTTTGAATAGCAGGGGTATGATGAGCATTATTGACAATCATAAATTGTGTGTAATTAAGTTTTTTAAAAAGAAGTGTTGTAGAGGTTAACTGGATAGACTGTTGTACGTGAGTTTTGGAAATTAATAGATTTAAAGTGGACCAGTATTTGGAAAACAGGATTTCATTTTGATATCCAAGAGATATGATTAACTTACAGGAGTTAGAAACCATTTTCTTCCTCATTGACAATAACTTCCAAATTAAAAGACATGTATCTACGTCTTTATTGCTTATGTTGGGGTTATCTAGAAAATTAAAGCACAGTTCCCTAATTTGTCTCAATATGATGATATGACTTATAGGGAGGTTTAGAAATTATCTCCACTCAGTGAAATATTTATCTCAGAGGTAAGAAGTCACATATACATTTATTCTTTAAGAGGGGAAAGTTAACATAAAGCATCTAGTTATTTAGTTTTAAGTTTGGATTAAGATGCAGCGATTTTAAGGTTTTGAAGGCACTAGATAGGTTCAGTGAATTTAAAAGTTTTTTGTAAGTTAATAATTTTTTTTATTGCTAAATGCATTGGGGATTGAGGAAAGGTAAAGCTATAGGGTCAAAGTTACGTGATTTGACATAGTTATGATACAATTCTATCCATAATGGTGACCAGGCATTCCCATTATCTTTAGGAAGTATCAGTTTTTGATAGGAAATTCCCACTGACTTGGGGGACCATATAAATTTTGCTAGAGTAGATTTAACTTTACTGAAAAATGTATTCTGTATTATATATCTTTATGGCCTCTCAGATGATAATATTCCCAGTAAAATATTCATCTTAATGATTGCCACTTTTGTTAATAAAGGAAATTTAAGTTTACTCTATTTGTTAGTGTATGGTTTGCCAGGAATTTATAATGTTGTTTTGGTAGCATGCTTTGGGTTCTCGATGAAACAAATATGTAAATATTTAATGGAATTCTTGATTTTAATTTCAGTTAGTCTGGGATATAAAAAAGGGGATCTGGTAAATTCAAAGGAAAAATTAAAGATTTATCCAGGTTTAAATTATAATTGGAAAATTTTGAAAATATGTCTGTGGAGTTCAATAATTTGGGAATATCAGAACTAGGTAGAGTAAAATGAAGATTTAAGTTGTCTGCAAACACTGAAAGAGTAATTCTTGTATTATAAATTATGGGCACATGTTGAAATGTTCTCTGTTTGAGGAGTAAAGATAGAGGTTCAATATACAAGTTGAACAGATAAGGAGACAATGAGCATCCCTGTCTTATTCTGTTTCTAATTGAGATTCTATCAGAGGTGATTTTCTTCATGTGTAAGGTTGTGTAGGTAGTCGTGCATAAAGTTTTATCAATGTGAATAAAGCATATGGGTAAACCAAAAAAGGGTAGGATTGAGAGCAAAAAGCTTGAGTCTATCAAAAGCTTTGCATGCATCAATCATCATAGCAAATATGGGGAAGTGCTTACATTGAGAGAGTTTTATTAGTGCATCTAGTATAAGCATATTTTCACAAGTTTGCCTATATTGGATAAAACCAGATGGTTTGGGAGATAAAATGTTTGGTATACTAGGTTTCAAGCTATTAGCCAGTATTGTTGTAAAGATTTTAACAGCCACATTTATTAATGAAAGGGGTCTGTAGATCTTGGGATCTTTAGGACTGGCATTTTCCTTAAGAATAAAAATAGTTGAAGTGTATATCAGTAATAGAATTCTTAATTATGTAATTAAAGAGGTATACCACCACCATAGAAATTATTTGGGAAAATTTATTGTAAAATTCTGATGTAAAACCATCTGGGCCAGGTGTTTTGCTTGTCTTAAGGTTATTAATTACAGTAATCATCTCTTGTTGAGTAACAGAAGAATAACGGTTTTCTTGATGAGATTGATCAATCTTTGGAAATTTTAAATGATTCAGAAATTGAATATACCCCTGTGGTGATGTTGATGGAGTCTGTTCTCCATAATTTTCTGAATACAGATTGTGAAAAACTGAGGGGCTGCCAGCCCAGCTAGAGAGAATGTTATAAATTATTCTATGTCACTGTAAATATTAATATGGTCCACAGGCTGGTTTCACAAATGTAAGATAACTGTTATGTGCTAAGCTACAAAAGCGTAACCACAGTGCACCCTGCTGGAAGAAAGCTTCTAAGTAAAGAATTTATGACTGTGGGTGATCTCAAGCTAGGAGACAGGATGTCTAGGCTAGGAAGTGCTTTCTATTGTCCTAAGACAGAGATAATTACTAGGTTTCACATGTAAAGTGTCTTTTATTGCTGTGGCTTCCAGGCAGGTGCAGATAAAAAAGAAATGTTAAAATTTTGAGTTCTGTGAGTGTGGGAAACTTCAGCAGAAATGTCAAGAATTATGTAATCTGAAATAACTCAGCAGAAATTTGTATTATCAATTTAAGGGCCATCTCATAAAGTAAGAAGTGCATTTTGTATTTGTGTCTGACCCTAAACACATCAGCTCACCAGCACTTGCTTTGCTCTGTAAGTAGGATCTTAGACTTAGTATTTCTCTTAGAGATAGATAGGAATATAGACAGATTAGTCTACCTGTCTTCTATATTTATGTCATAATGTCCTACAATGTTGTTTTAAAGTATTTCCTGTGATTTCTGAACTCCCTAATGTCTCTGTGTTGAATTAACAAGTATTTGCTTGTGTTTTTATTATTTCTCATTAAATATTTTAAACCATTTAACTGTGGCTGTTTTGTGTAGAGATAATCTAAGCTCTTAGGCTGGCTGGAATTACAAAACTACCTTACAGTCTTACAACTCGCTATTGCCCACAAAATACTGCACCAACCTGGAAACAACCCTATACTCTCTCAACTATTAATCCCTTACAACAATCTTACCTCCCTTCGATCCTCCTGTAAACTCTTGGCCAGTTCTATAAAGTCCAACAACTTAGCTGGCAACTCTCTTTTCACAAATTCTGTAGGTAGGATATGGAATCTGTTACCTAGGGATATAACACTAATTACTTCTATGCCTCTCTTCAAACATAAAATTAAACTGTACTTCCAAGAACACTGGCTTTGTTCTTATAGTACACCTGACTAACTTTCTTCACTCTACCCTATCATCTCATCTACTCTGATCTTTAACCTATCTCTTAAGCTACTACCTAGACTAGCCTCTGCCCTTGGACTCCTTCTATCCCCATATCTACTACTTTCTTTCTTTTCCCTCTCCTCCCACAATACTCTCTGTTATAGACCTTTGTATGTGCTACCTCTCTTTCTTTTCAAAATTACTACTCCTGCTTTTCCTAATAATATGGGATTAGGAATTCTACACAGTATTTAGTATTTTAAGTATTATACATTTTTTGTAAAAATGATGTAATTTAAGAACTGTACATTTCTGTAAAAATGCTTCTCTATTGTTAATATCCTGCATTCAAGAGAAAAATCGGAGAGTAGCAGTACGTAGTACAACCAGGAAGTCACTCTGTGAACAGATGCTTAAAAAATAACTAAACGTGGATTATCCTGCATTCAATTAGTTCTTTGATCCTTATAAGTTGTATCTTATAGTAATGTATTTTATGTAATGTACCAGTATATAGTGGAGCTTTTCTCCTCGGGCCTCTGCTGAAAATGGACATGTATCCAGCCAGACTAGCCCGGTCAACAAATGTAAAATAAAATAAATAAATAAATAAAGTACTTACATGCATTTGGTGATATTGTAAAAGCCACTCCTAAAATAGCCTTCAAGTATTAGTCACACTGTACCAATTGAATAACAACAATACTGCACAGTAGAATTGGACAACCTTTGGTTGGTAGCAGTTGGTACTACCTTATAGTCTGGACAGAAGGGAGCATAGCTGGAGAACCTGTGCCGGGCTTCCCCAGGATTGTCTGGGTGTTTGTATATAATTTGTATCTCAAAGTGTGTGTGTCAGCTACTTGCGCAGGGACACGAAGCACTGGTTGGACAGAGAGGGTGCTGGAGGTTTTGGCTTGACCACTCTACTGAGATCTAAACCCTATAGCTGTGTCACTGGGGAGTCTTATTAGGGATCTGGAGGGAAAGGGAGAAACCAGCAAAGGAGGGCTGGCAGACCTTTTGGTGAGGGAACAACCCCTTAGCACTTTGCCTGAGGACATGAGGATCTGGTTAGCTGATAGACAATGCTCTACTGTAGATGAGTTGGGGAAGAAGGGAGACCAATATCTAGCAGGCAGGGCATCCCTACACAGGAAAGTGACACCAGGTGCTGCTCATGGGGCTAAGGTAATCCATGGTGGGCAGCCCAGACAGCCGCAACAGAATCTGCCAGTAGCAGGGGAAGCCACTAGTCCCAAGTACACATCCTGGACCTAGTGTTAAATGCTTTAAATGCAAACAGTGGGGCCATGTAGCCTACTGATGTCCACAGAGGCAAGGTGGGGAACAAAAGATGAGGGAGCCAGTAAGTGGGAATGACAAAATGCCAATAGTAGATTGTCTTGAGACAACAAGGGTACCAAACTACCTTCCTGCAGATGTCCTGAAAGGGAAGAATTTTGATGAGGCAGTACCATGTGTTTATGCAGTTAAACACAGTCAAGCTTGGAGACCAGCATAAGAGTCTGGTAGCCTGGGGGAGACCCAGACAGACCGCACACTTGCAGCCAGGACTGGTGAGGTGGTTACTTCAGAGAGGGAGCTACTCTGTAGCTGTTAGACTGAAGGTGAGCCACAGTTGCTTGTGGGTACTGATGTTCCCTTGGACAGAGTGACTGCAAGACCAGAGGCAAGTAATAGTACCCAGACTAACAGTGAGGCACCACTGTCAGAGGATGCCAGACTTCCTGTGGAAAGGGAGCTGGGAAGGGTTACAAAGAGAGAGTTGAGACAGGCTCAGCTCTCAGACCCTATATTACAAGGCCTGAGGCAGGTAGCTAGTGAGGCACCTGATTTGCAAGAGAAGGGGGATTCTGTATACTGGGACAAAGGGGTACTGTATAGAAAGTGGACACCTGAGGGAGGGCTAGAAGGTGAGAGAATACAGTAGCTGGTACTGCCTAGAGCCAACCATCTGGCACTTCTAGCCATAGCCCATGATATTCCCTTTGCAGATCATATGGGCATAAAACTTACAGACACATATTATGCAGAACATCTATTGGCCTGGAGTTTCCAGAGATGTAACAGGGTACTGCAGGACCCGTAAGCAGTGCCAAAAAGTAGGCAAGGCAGGAGACAAGGTGAAAGCTCCTTTGATGCCTTTGCCTGCGATTGAATAGCCATTTCAGAGGGTAACTATGGATATTGTGGGGCCTGAAAATACCACAAGTTCCACAGGGAAAAAGTATATACTAGTGGTAGTAGATTATGCTACAAGATACCCTGAAGCAGTGGCTTTGTCCTCCATTGAGGCAGAAAAGATGGCAAAGGCTTTGTTAGAGTTTTTCAGCAGGGTAGGTCTCCCAAAAGAAATATTGACTGACAAAGGTGCCAATTTCATGTCAGATCTGCTGGCTTGTCTGTGGAAGTACTGTTGGGTGAAGCACTTAAAGACCATCCCCAGACTAATGGTCTTGTTGAGAGGTTAAACGCTACACTCTTGTCTGTAAATGCCTGTAGCATGGACTTAAGAAGGAGTGGGACAAATATTTGCCCCATCTGTTTGCTTACAGGGAAGTTTCTTCAAGAATCCACAAGTTTTTCACCCTTTGAGTTGCTGTATGGGCATAGGGTGAGAGGACCTCTAGATTTAATTTGAGATGAGCAGGAAGGCGAGTGTGAATCTCACAAGGAGTCTGTTGTGGCATATGTAAACCTCAGGACAAGGCTCAGGGAACTCATGAGCTTGGCCCAGGAGAACCTAGCAGAAGCCCAACAGCAGAAAAAGGTCTGGTATGACAGGAATGCTCGAGATAGAGATTATGCTGTAGGGCAACAGGTAATGGTTCTCATTCCTGTCAGACACAACAAGCTGCAGACAGCTTGGGAGGGACCCTGCAAGGTGGTAAGGAAGGTCAGTGATGTTAACGACATGGTAGAACTGCTATGTAGGAGGCAGGGGCACAAATTGTACCATGTTAACATGAAGAAACCTTACTGTGCTAGGGAGGAACTTGTGATGAGTATTTGCAGTGGATTGCAGGAAGAGTCTGAGGGAGATCTGATGACCGATGATCTCAGTGAGGCTCAGATTGACAATTCAGTGGAAGGGGTAGCAATGTCCCAGCAGCTATCTGAACAGTGTTACAGGAGTTTGGGAACATGTTCACTGGGAAACCAGGATGCACCCACCTGGTGCAGCACCAGGCAGATACAGGACCCCAAAGGCCTATTATGCAGGCCCCTTACAGGGTGCCTGAGAGAGCCAAACAGACTGAGGCAGGAAATGTTGGAACTAGGGGTAATTCAAAAGTCCAACAGTCCCTGGGCCTCCCCACTGGTGCTGGTGCCAGGAAGGATGGCACCACCAGGTTTTGTGTGGACTACAGGAAATTAATCACACAGAGTCAGATGCTTACCCCATGCCTAGGATAGATAAAGCCCTAGAGCAGCTGGGTGAGGTTAAGTATCTTACCGCCATTAATATTACCAAGGGTTACTGGCAGGTGCCCTTGACTACCAGTGCAACTGAGAGGTCAATCTTTGTGACTCCTTTTGGTTTGTATGAGTTCACAAAGATGCCCTTTGGGATGAAAAATGCCCCAGTGACTTTTGAGAGGTTGGTAGATCATATTCTAGCTGGAGCAGGAGGGTTTGTTCTTGCTTACATAGAAGATATAGACATTTACAGCCATTCCTGGCAAGACCACCTTCAGCATGTCAGGGAGGTGCTGGGAAGACTACAGGGAGCAGGGCTGACCATTAAGCCCAGCAAGTGTCAGGTGGGTATGGCAGGGGTCTCCTACCTGGGACAGAGTGGGAAGTGGTCAGATCAGGCCAGAATTAGCCAAAGTGGAAACCATACAGGCATAGCCTGCACCTGTTACCAAAAAGTAGGTGAGAGCATTCTTAGGGACAGCAGGATACTAGAGACAGTTTGTCCCCAGTTATAGTACCATAGCTGCTCCATCACAGATCTGACAAAAAAAAAACAGGCCAGATAAGGTATTGTGGACCACAGCATGTTACCAAGCATTCCAGAAGCTTAAAGAAACTTTGGGAGGACCCCCCGTGTTAGCCAGTTCAGATTACAGCAAAGACTTTGTTGTGCAGGTTGATGCTTCAAACCATGGAGTGGGGGCTATACTTAGCCATATTTCTTCAGAGGGAGAAGAGCACCCAGTGGTTTATCTCTGTCATAGGCTCCAATCCAGAGAGGAATGCTATGCAGCTGTAGAAAAGGAATGTCTAGCCATACTGTCGGCATTACAGAAACTTCAACCTTATCTGTATGGAAGGAAATCCAGTGTAGTTAAAGATCACAAAACCCTAACATGGTTACCTTGAGTCAGCCAGCAAAATGCCAAGTTACTAAGGTGGAGCCTAGGGTTGCAAGCATATATGTCAGTGCAGCACAGCAGTGGGATTAGCAATGCCAATGCAGATGGGCTCTCAAGACAGGGAATGGGGTAAGGTATACCCAGATAGACTCAATCCTCTCAAGCATTTCTCAAGGGACACTTGAAAAACTAGCTTGAGTTCTCGGATGGGGCTGAGAAATGTGAAAAACTGAGGGGCTGCCAGCTCAGCTAGATAGAATTTTGTAAATAACTCTATGTCATTGTAAATATTAATATGATCCACAGGCTGATTTCACAAATGTAAGAAAACTGTGTTATGTGCTAAACTTCAAAAATTTAACCACAGTGCACCCTGCTGGAAGAAAGCTGATAAAGAATGTATGCCTGTGGGTGATCTCAAGCTAGGAGACAGGATGTCTGGGCTAGGAAATTCTTTCTATTGTACTAAGACAGAGATAATTACTAGGTTTCACATGTAAAGTGTCTTTTATTGCTGTGGCTTCCTGGCAGGTGCAGATCAAAAAGAAACGTTGAAGTTTTGAGTTCTGTGGGCCTGGGAAACTTCAGCAGAAGTGTCAAGAATGATGTAATCTGAAATAACTCAGCAGTAATATGTATTATCAAAAGGGCCATCTCAGAAAGTAAGAGGAGCATTTTGTATTTGTGTCTAAACCTGAACAAATCAGCTCACCAGAACTTGCTTTGCTCTGTAAGTAGGATCTTAGAATTTCTCTTAGAGATTGATAGGAATATAGCCAGATTAGTCTAGCTGTTTTCTATATTTATGTCAGACTGTCCTACAATGTTGTTTTAAAGTATTTCCAGTGATTTTGAATTCTTTAATGTCTTTGTGTTGAATTGAGTATTGTCTTGTGTTATTATTTATTAAATATTTTTAAACCTTTTAATTGTTGCCGTTTTGTGTAAAGATAATTTAAGTTCTTAGAGTACTTGCATGCATTTGGTGATACTGTATAAGCCACTGCTAAATAGCCTTCAAGTCTTCGTAATACTTACCAATTTGACAACATTGCACAGTAGAATTGGACACCCTTTCATAAGGGCCTTTATAGTAGCTAATAAGGGTGGTTGGTAGAAGTTGGTACTACATTATAGTCTGGGCAGAAGGGGGAATAGCTGGAGACCCTGTGCCAGCCTTCCCCAGGAGTCTATGTTTGTATATAATTCATATCTCAAAGTGTGTGTGTCAGCTACTTGAGCAGGGTCATGAAGCACTGGTTGGACAGAGAGGGTGCTGGAGGTTTTGGCTTGACCATTTGGCTGAGATTTTAACCCTATAGCTGTGCCAGTGGGGAGTCTTATTGGGAATCTGGAGAGAAAGGGAGAAACCAGCCTCAGACTGACTGTGATCTCTGTGTGCTCTTAAGGGAGATTGTACTTTACTTGATATCCTCCCAATGTGGATGCCCCTCATTGGTGTTAATGGTGAGGATTGAGGCGCCTTGATTACTGGGCCAGTGCATGGGTGTCACACAGATTTTCCAAAATGTTGACAGTTCGAAGATTAAAACAGTACTTTTTGCCTAAATAGTTATCTCTGACATGACAGGAGTATGTTTTCTTGATTTAACAAATGTGCTAATAGTTTAGAAGATTTGTGACCATTCTGAGTAATTTGCCAAAATCTTGGGTTCCTGGAAAGCCAATGCTGAGCATTTAACAGGTACAACTCTTTTTGAAGCTTAATTAGTTGATTTTCTGTCTCTTGTTTAAAATTTAGTTGTAGATCTGCTTCTAATTTATTGATTTTTAATTACATTTTCTTTAGATTTATCATGTTTTTATAATAAGTTGCTTTATTGACGAGGAACCCTCTTATTTCAGCTTTAGTGGAGGCCCATTCAATATCAAAGGGTATTTGGGAGGTGGATGAATCTTAAAATAGATTCCAGCCTCATGTTTATTTCTTCCACTATGTCTTCTTTCAGTAATAAGTTAGGGTTCAAAGTCCAATTATAGCCCCTATTATGAAGGTTGTAAATGAAAATCCAGTTGATAGTAAGAGTAATTTTCGAATGATTGGAAAAGAGTCTAGGTTCCGTACATAGTTCAATATCTAGTTTAAAAAAACTTGGAAATTAAGAAAAAAAATCAATTCTGGACCATACTTTATGGCATTGTAAATAGAAGGTAACATTTTCTTTTAGTGAGCTGTGAATTTGACAGTTATATAGATCAAATAAACCAGTGTTACTTTTTAATTCTGTGATTGTAGCTTTGGCACAAAAATTATATGGTTTACTTGGATTTGTTCTATCTACTGAAGGAGCTTGATAAGAATTTCAATCATCTCCTAAGATTAAATAAGGATTCTGAAATTAATAATATCTTGTATAAAGACATAAAAAGGTCCTGTTGGTTAGATTATGCTGCATATAGATTCAGTATTAGAATAGATCTAACAATGGATGAATTCTTGTGTGGCTAATAGCAGTTAGCCACACTGTCATGTAGCTAACTACCAACAATTTCATGCCTTCAGTCACTCATGTTTAGATAACTAGCTTTATCATGACTTGGTTGCATGGATGCCAAAGCCTATCCCAGCAGTCAATGGGTACATGGTACTGGACAAGGTTTTGGGGCATCGTAGAACACAGACACAGACACACACACACACACACAGACACACAAATCACCCATATACCTACCAGCATACCCTTGGACAAATTAGAACATGCCGATTCACCTATCACATGTTTTTGGGACGTAGAAAAAAAACAAGGCACTAGAAGAAAACCCACATGGGTACAAGTGGACATGTAGACTTCAAAAAGCAGAGAGACTGCTGAGAATTGAGCCAGAAAATGAATTTGTTTTGAAACAGTAGATCTATCTATACAATATGTAGACAGCTCTTTGCAGAATGAATACATTAAAAAATATAAGTCTTATTCATGTTATCTACTGCAAATTTCTATTAGATCAGATTTTTAGAGAATGATCTTGCATCAGCCATGTGGGGCTTTCATTTAGATATTTTTGATTATATTTCCTGCTACACTTTGCATCTTGGTTAAGGCCTCATTTATGCTATACTTCAAAGCTGCTTACATATGGAATTAAACATTCAATCCCATGTTACATCTAAATACATCAAGTTGTTGCAAAATGCGCTCAGCCTTTCTGTTACACAATAACCAGGATACCTTCCACGGATTATGTAACATGTCACCTTTATAAATAAAGTTCAAATATTTATCTTTTATTTAATGAAAGCAAGTGTGGATTGATTGACTGTTTGACTGGCTGACTGATTGCAGTCTTTGTTATAAAGCCTTCAAGCACAGTTCATTAGCAAAAACCTCACATCAATAAAATAAAGAAATAGCTGAAAGGATTTCACATTCTCACAATGTCAATATGCATATATAGGACACACTGACTGAACTAAAAAGGAAAAGGGAATAATAAAGAAAAGTGAGTATAATTATATGTTTTATTAATGAGAGACTTGCATCAGTCAGACTGATGTAGTATTAACTTTATGCAAATAAATGCATCTGTCAGACAGGACTTACTTTGTCATTAAATTAGCCAGCACATAACTTGGTATAGAAAATACAAATACATTTTTGGGTGGGGTTTCAATGCAGTTTGAAGAGACATTTATCTTTCTAAAGCAGTTCTCAGACCTTATTTTATCACAAAGGATCCTCTTTGCAACAATCTGCTTCAATCATCTCTGTCCATCATCAGCAGTGTGTTATGATAATAACCTCTTTTCAAGCCTTGTCTGTCAGTAGTGAACACAAAACAGACATATAAAAGTACCTTTTATAGGCCGGAAATTGCAGTCATTTCTGACTTCAAAGGCCCTTGGTGACTAGGATTTTCCCTTTAATACACGACAGTACTGCTTGTATACTTTTATTACAGGCCACTTACACTAAAGAAAGAAAGAACAAACCTGTTTGCTTTGGCTGTGGTTGCACTAACTATAGAACAGACAAGGTAGCTGGTGCCATCTGTTCAACAGGCTTATTAACTTGTCAACATGTGTCATAAAGTTTAGCAAAATGACTGATTTTTGGTCAGCTACCCTCTCATTAAAACAAAAAGCACATGTGTTGCCCTCAGACCTTGTGGCTGTATTACTCATATGTAGACACAATGCCACATTATAATTAACTAAATGAGTAGGCACTTTTTGTTTTGAACGTGTATCAGAAATGTACTTGCAAGAAATATTTGTTAGGCTGCAATGACCTTACAGTCTCTCAATTATGCAATAAGGTGGCTTAGCTAGAAATGTTAGTCTACTCTACTCTAGTCTTCAAATTATTTAGAAATAGGTTCCCCTTTCACAAAAGCAAACATTTTGTCTGTATATTTTATAGTATGAGAAATCAGGGCCCTTGTTTCTTTTGCAAGGGTGTAAGCTCTTCAAATGACTCCTAGTTAAATGTCTCTCCTATTATTATATGGTGTTTTTATGATCATTTGTTCACCGAATACCACAATCCTGGGATAAAGGATATTTTCACCATACTCTTAACTGTAAGGCAATTTCACTGTTTGCTCACTTTCATGTCATTTTTTAAAAGTTACATGCAGTTGGGCTGCTTATATTAAACTAGACAGTATTGTTTTGGAGTACTGATAGCATGTAGCAACACTTGTAGATTTTTCTCTACAGGCCTCTGCTGAATAGTGTTTTTTTGCGCCTAACCAGAATTACCTAGTCAACAAATGTACAATAAAACAAATAATCCGATTACTGTTTTCCATTCTGTACACCGTAGAAAAGCTTAAGCTTTCCTTACATTTCACTGCAGTTATGTGATTTCTCAGCACTCAGTGTCACAGTGTTATTGCTTTTCCACACACAGACCAAGGACCAGACTGCCAGACAGTGCCTTATTTCTTATTAGCTATGTGTAGAGCATGAATGAGATACATGCAGAAGTGGTAAAAACTATGATGGTTAGCAACTGGCTACCCACTATCCTCACAACCAGTCAGATAAACTTGTACCTGAATAAGGCAGCAACAATGGTCACCCGAATCACAACAACTACTGTGTTACACTAGTCCCCTTTACCTCCTTTCTTAAAATTTTGTGTTCCACATATTTCATTCAGCCATTTGCTATCGTCATCACAACCAATCAGATAAACTTGTACTGGAGTAAGCTAGCAGTAGTAACTCAACTATTAAAACTGTCATGTACCTCTAATTTCCCTCCCCCAGTCTTATATATTTATTTTCCAAAAATTTACTTCCTCCTCCACTTCAGTACTTCTCTACCATATATCACTTTTAACCATTCTGATTTCTCTCTCTCCCCCCACTGACAATGCATATAAATTGTTTTGTATCGTACTATAATCCGTCCAGAGAATGAGCTGTGTATAGTTTCCTGCTTATGCATTCCCCTGAACACAGAACAATAGAACAAAACAGAACCACTAAGACAAGTCTCAATGGTTATGTCAATATATATACATATTGGTGATGGTAGGACTCCGTAAACTTTCACTCCAGCCGTCAGCATATATAACCATTTTCTTTATAAAGGGACTGCCAAAGCAAAGGCAAGTTTCAACCTTAAAATGTACCCACAAAAGTTCTTATTTGCATAATCCTGTTAATATTGCAAGAAACTGTCAATTCCAAAATCAGTCTCTTCCCCACACATCTCAAACTATAAAACAAATTATATTCTCCCTTTAAATGCTCATAGGTCAGCAATAAAAATGAAAGAACTGCCCTTAACGTGTATGAAACAAGCCTAAATAAATGAATACAACTTGATGTGTGGCTGTCCATCTGTAATTCCATACCTTTAATTGAATCCTGGTCAAAGACAGCTAAATATCTCAGTGTTACTGCAAAGTATTCCATCTTCACAGACAACTGACCAGATAAGAATCTGGTAAGTGTAATGACATTAGTTGATAAAGACAACAGAATTAGCCCCAGATCAACTGCCAGTAGTCATATCACCTATGATAATAGTCCCAACTAGTTTATGCTAAAAGGGACAAAAATGCCAATATAAAACTTTTAAGTGCCATAGAATATATATTCCACACCCCCATATTCTTTCAACTTAATACAAGAGACCATAACCGCTATACTGCCCAATGTCAAATTAATAGGCAGAGAAGCTATATGTTAACTGATAAAGACAGCACAACACTTAAGCAGGTATCTACAGAAAACAACTTGATCCAGTATGTGAGAAAAGGTAATGGACACAGTCCTGTGACAGGCAAAGGCAGAATTTTAGACTTAAATTATCAGCCCTACAAGTTCAACATACGAGTGGCCATTATATTGTTCTTATTTTGTAGAAATTTAGAATAGGAGAACTACCACCCAGACTGGAATTAACCTGTACTATTCCCAAAGCCAGTGAATCCCTACTGGAAACAGCTACAGCTCATAAACTAGGATCATGTATGCAAAAATGAATCTGTAGTAAAAAAAGCTCAAGATTAACTAGGGATCTAAAAACACAAATCAAAACCAGAGACAAAGGATGTACTGACTAGAAAAGGGACATTAATAACCAGAGTAAAAGAGAACATCTCAAAATATAAAAATGCACCAAACTAACACCAATAAAGATGAAGTAATCTGCTTATATTTTCTGCAAACCTACTCCAGGCAACAAAAAGCTTCTGCCAGCCCATTCTAGAAGAGAGACAGCTGTAGGAGAGTTGTAGGGGTGCAACCACTCTTGTCTAGCAGGCAGAATGTATCTTTCCTGGATGAACTGAAACATCTACTTGTACAGAAAGCTATCCTGTGTTTTAGTGAAAAGGAATTGTATAGATTGAACAGAGTTGTCCATAATTTCATCAATATAGCTAGCAGCCTCCAACAGAAGACAAAGATGGAAAGAACTATCTTTACAGTCCTGATCAAACCCTTTGATTTGATGGACTATCTTCTTTTAAACTACCTTATTTCAGCTAAACCAGCCCAAGACTCTCTTCAATGGTTTGGAAACTTCATAAACAGGAGAGACTTTAAAGTTCACATTTACTTCTCATTTTCTCCATTCCCAATGAAAGGAGTACATCAAGGATCCATCATATCTCAATTTTTCACCTAATTTATCACCTAATCACAGGCCTCCACAACGAAATATCATTTCATACACAGATATGTTTTCTACAGAAGCAAACCTTCCCTCATGATCATGGGCATCTTGGGGCAATGTAGCAATTGCCTCATGTACACAGACAACCCTCTCCTCCTAAAACCCAACATTACAACCTGTGAGAGATGCACTTATATAGCCAACTGGAAGCAAAGCTCTCTTCACCCAAGACTGGACTAGACAGTCAAGAGGAGAATGTAAACACTTGCACCACACCACAGATCACATAGTCCCTCAAAGGAAGGGGGTGGGTCAACATAAAGGGAGGAGCTATGCACAAAACCACAAAAAAGGTAGACTACTACTCCTTGCCTTGGACACATCCAGAGTCACTACATGGGGAGTGGGTGGGCAACAAGCATGTCACACCTGAAAATCTCTCTGGCTGGCTGACTGTGATGGACACACATTTGTCATCCTCCTCTCAACTTCAAGAAAAGAAATGGGAAGCCATTGCTACACAGTGGGACAAAAGGCACAACAAGAAGGACAATTTATAAAATAGACACACATACAGCTTCTACCTGTCAAAAGAAGGACACTTTTAATATAGCTACACTGCTAGCAGCTGAAAAAAAAAAAAGAATTCATGCATTTCATCAAATCTATATAAACTTGATTATTACAGTTATTTCTCTAATTGTAAACCCTCCATGTTTTCTTCCAAATACCATAAACACTGCTACTTCAATGACTTTACTTCATTTGAAAGTTTTATTTGTATTTTACAGCACAAAACATTAAACAATCTGTTAAACAAAGCAAACAAAGCAGTGCAATGACTTAGCATTAAAACTAAAACTCTTGATCTTCTCATTCATTGAAACAGCTGAAACAGCATCATTGAAATAGAAAAGTCAAATTAAACCAGTTTTTGATAAAGATTAGAGAAATTAATTTTTCGAATTGTTTTGAATCTTGCATATTGCATATACATACATACATTTGCTCACCTTTCCTCTTCCCATAAAAAAATTATATTATTCCCAATACACAGTACACTTGTTAGAGGGTATGTTTTTAAATTTGTTTTGAACATTTTCCCTGCAGACACATCTTTGTAAAATGGCAGGGCACCAGAGCAAATCCACAAACACAGGCAGGAGGATGCAGACCCAGCCACAGAGAAGCCACCCCAACCAAGAATCAAACCAGAAAACCATAGCTGTAGAGGCAACAATACCACTGCTGCATCAAATCTGCAAGGAGGAAAAACATTCAGAAACCTGAAGTCTGAAAACAAAATGCCTGTCAAATTTATCATGACAGAGCAAAAACAATTTTAAAGAAGGAACCCCAGCAGACCACAACCACCCATCTGCAGCTCAGCATTAACACACGACAAATATGAGGATATGAGAAGATCATATGCATCATGAAAAAAAAATCTGAAATATTAATGGTGGTGGGTGAGGGAACTGAGGTCTTAACACCTGCATACAGGGTACAGGGTTCCAAGCCTGAGGCATACCATACCACCACCATATAAACACCTGGGGCACACACACACACACACACACACACACACAAAGCACCACCAGCATACACAACACACATACACACACACACACCACCACACAACCACACACAAAAAGCAAAAAGCACAAGCACAAAACAACAAAAGAAAAAAAACACCAAACAATTGCTTACCTTACCTGAAACATCAGAGTTAATCCATTGAGACATACATCCTTCCACACTGAATTGAAGACCCGATGAGATCATACTTCTTCCGTCCCTCAAAACCTACACCACTAAAACACACACACAGAAACACATAACACACACCTACATTCATGAAGGCTCTCAGTAAAAACCTGCCCAAGCAACAGGGACCTCCAAAGCAGAAACACAAACAACCTCCACCCCCCAACACAACCCAAATGACACAGCCCACAAAATCAGTGTGCCACTCAACCACAGCCCATAAGGCATACCAACGTACCCAACACGCTAGTCATAGGTGACTCTATAGTCAGACACACTGATGTTCCACTCACCAGGCTAAACAAGGAGAAAGTTACTGTCAGCTGCCTGTCGGATGCCAGGCTCCACCACATAATGCATGCACTCAGGTCACTCCACAAAAAGTACAAATATGACTCTGTCATTGTCCAGGTTGGTGTGAATGACCTGAGATGTACCTCCCTGGACTACATGAAAAGGGACATGGAGGAGCTGTCCAATCTAGCAGCCCAGGCAGGTATGACCCTAGCCCTGAGCAGCATCCTGCCATCACCCAGAATGATACCACAGTACAAGGACAAAATGATTTATTTCTACAATTGGCTAAGCTTCTGGTGTCATTCTAAGGGGATCCAGTTTCTGTCTGCCAGGGATGACATGATCGACAAACCATGATGCTTTGCCAGAGATGGCCTGTGGCCTGCGCCGGTCACCTCTGGGATTCCAGACACTGGCTAAGGCTCTAGCCACCCCTATAGTGCCTTTTTTAGGCAAGGTTCAAATGACAAATTCACCACTGTAACAGATGCAAGTAAGCAGAATCTGAGGGTATTGCTACTCAATGCTAGAAGTCTAAACCTCAAAATGCACTCACTCGAGGCACTCCTTAAAATGGAGAACATTGGTATCTGTTGTTCAGTGACAGAGACCTGGTTCAAGGCTCCAGAGTGTACCCCTGCATTACCAGGCTATAATTCATATCACATCTTTTGGCCACCTAACCTGGACTGAAACACTAAAGACAGAGGCATATCCATAATCATTAAGGATATCCACACCTCCAGGCTAGTTGCTCAGCATAATGCATCCGAGATTATCCAACTGCAACTAACGATGGGCAAGACAGCAATCCAAACTGTAGCTTGCTACAGATCCCCCACCATGCCCCAGGATTCCCACTCCTCATTTCTTGATACACTGGAAAATATTAGAGTACAACCTAACACCCTAATAATGGGCAATTTCAACTACCCTACCATTAACTGGGAAAACTACTCCTGTACCAACTCATGTGCTCAACGTTTTCTGGAATTCATAAATTCCAATGCCTTGGATCAACTTATCCACACCCCCACCAGGGGCAGCAATATCCTAGACCTGGTTATTACCAACATGGGCAACCGGTGCTCCACACCAGAGGTCAATTCCCCATTCAGATCAGACCACAAGCTAAATCGCTCTAGACATCCACATCCCGCCCCCACCCCCCATTAGGGAAACCATCGTAAAAAATTTCTCCAAAGCCAACTTCACTCTTCTTAAGACAGAAGTGGCCAACTTCACGGCACCCATGCTGATGGACAATAGAGGTATGATTGCTGAATCCTACACAAATGCAATTTATAAGCACATACACGAATGCATGGATCGTGCACTCTCTAACAGAACCAAGATGCTATCCTCCAAAAAAGGAAGCCAATCTGGTGGTCCCTTGCCATAAACAAACTCTACAACAGAAGAAAGAAACTGTTGCAAAAAAAAAAAAGAGTAAAATCCCATGATTGCAGGAACTCCCTGGTCAGCCTCAGTAAGAAGCTGAGATCCCTCATAAAATCCTCCAAAGCTAGTTACGAAAAGGACATCGCCACTGACTCTAAAGACAACCACAAAGCATTCTATAGCTATGTCAAGAATCTCAATGGCAACACTCAGATTTGATCTGGGTTACAGCACAATGGCATGAAATATACAGAACCAACTGATATTACCAACATTCTGGCAGATAGGTTCAGTGCTAACTTTACTCCCCTCTCATCCCCTAAAGGGCCCATCTCTATACCGGAAGAATGCAAAGTTCCTGTAATCACAGCTGCACAGGTAAAAAACACAGCATCCATGGGACCTGACAACATCCCAGGCAGCATTCTACATGAACTACAAAATGAACTTATAGCCGCACCTCAGGCTATGTGCTCACTGAATGGCACACACATACCACTCCACAAAGGGGAGCCACCACGGACCCCAGAAACTACCGCCCCATTAGCCTGACAAGCCTGGTCTGCAAGGCTATGGAACATATCATCATGGAACTTATAAACAATGACATTGGTAATCTCCAAACTCAGGACCCCACCCAGTTCAAGTTTGTAAAAGGCAGATCATGTCTCCTAAACCAGATGGACTTCTTTGAAGCTGTCACCAAAGCCACAGATGAGGGTAAGGTAGTTCACACAGCCTATCTAGATCTCGCAAAGGCTTTCAACACCACTCTGGAATTATAGATAAACTCACTAAACTAGGTATAAAACCCTATGTCACAAGATGGGTTGCAAAATGGCTCACTGACAGAACCCACATTGTTAATGTAGCAGACTTCAAATCCATCTTCAGACCAGTGACAAGTGGAGTACCACAGGGTTCATTCCTGGGTCCTCTCCTGTTTGGTATCTACTTCTCTGAAGTACAGACTAACACAGAAGGTCTTTGACTAAAGAAGTTTGCAGATGACTGCAAACTAGGAGCCATAATCAAAACTCCAAAAGATGTGGACATCCTACAAAGGGCCTCGCTGAGACAGATGCCTGGTTTCAAAGCCATGGCCTCAAGCTCAATGTCAAAAAGTACACTGTCATCCCTTTTGGTAAAAACTCTTTACCCATGAACTACCACATAGGCAGTAGTCTAATTAACACCAAAAGTGTGATAAGAGACCTTGGGACACAGGTGGACAGTAGTCTCTCCTTTGATAATCACATCGCCACAGTAGTCAGGAAATCCTTCTACGTGGCACATTGTATGCTTTAGAGATACATGACTTTTGTTTTTTTATTTTATTATATTTTTTTTTATTTTACCTATTTTTTTATTTTTATTTTAAATTTAATAATAAATTACAATTTTGATTATTATGGTTATTTATTTAACCTAATAAATTCCATAAGAAAGAAAAAAATTCTTTTCTTCCTTGTTTTACTGTTTTGATTGACATGTTTTTTTGTTTTGAAATGACATCACTGACTATGACTAGCTGTATTTCCTATTGTTATTGTTGTGTTTCTGATGGAAGCTTGCAGTGCAGTGCGAACGTTCTGTATTCAATAAAAGCGTTAAAACCTCTTTTTCTTTTTGGATCCTTTGGCGTGGAGGTTTTCATCTTAGTACGTGGCACACCTCATCACAAAAGGTTTCTCATCCAGGAAAAAAAGAGGTCATTGTTCCCCTCTACCAGTCACTAATTAGACCCATGATAGAGTACAATGCCTCTTTTGGTATGTACCTCACAAGACATCTACAACAACTGGAAAGGCCACAGAAATACCTCACAAAGAGGATTACCAGCCTCAAACAGATGCCCTACGCAGACCATCTCAAAAAACTGCAGCTTTACTCCATCGCATATCGCCTACTCAGAAGTGATCTCTGCCTAACACACAAAGCTATGTCAAACCCAGAGCTTTTGGACATGCTCCACTTAAAGAAATCCCAATCCCTCCGAGCTACATGCTCTAGGGACCTAAACCTTGTCATCACAATAAACAGAACATGCTGGAGGGATAAGATTCCTGTCCCAGAGACTTCCCATATTCTGTAACAACTACCTATCTATATCAAACAAAGCTCCTCATTAGCACTCTTCAAGAAAAATCTTGATGATTGGATGGGAGATAGGAAATTCACCCCGGGGATCACTTCTTTGGCTTTGCTCGACAGTAGAACAGGAAAATAATTTTCTTGGGTGGCAAAAGCCAGGGTACCTTTTGGCTAGGTTTATATAGACCCTAAGGCCAATAGCCTAGTACCTACCTATGAAAACAGAATTTAAAAAGAAAGAATGTTTCCTGTCTTACTAGCTAGTCTGAAATAAAACTATACTCCAGATCTAGAACAAAAAATCAGTGATCATTGGTACTAACCATAAACTTTCCAGTTACCACACTGAATAGAACATTTAGCTTAGCAACCAAATACCCTTAAATGTAATAAACTAATTCAAATACCGAGATAATTCGTTTCACCAAAAGCTAAACTTTCAATAGCATATCTTTAGCAGCAATTCAAAAGTCAACTCAGTACCTTTTCTGGTTAAAAAATATCTTCTCCTGCCCCTGAGCAGTCACAAGCCAAGGGATTCTGATGACCCAAGTAGAAGCTTCCAAGCACTACCAGTAATACCAAGAAAAATATGACCCTTCCTCCAAATCAGTCGTCAGATTCATCCTCAAGCCCCCCAAAAGAGGTTATCGCTTTAATGCCCTTCAAAAGCCAAAATGGCTTCCAATCAAGGTTGCATGCTACCCTTAGCCTCCCTCACCTGCACACACTTAAAAAAAATCTTCTCCAACAGATTAAAAAAATACATGTAATCCAAGATTAGTTTTTCAAACCCCTCTCTCCTAACTTACTCCTGTGAATAAACTTCATTGTACTGACCAGTTTTTCATCCCTAGCCACCTATATATGGGTATTCCTCCCACTACAGACAAGATCACTCCCTTCCTACCAAGCCTTTACTAACCACATTTGGAGCAGAAGCCTCCAGTAAGTGTTGTGCGACATTTAGTATACTTTAGCTAATTTTCTTCCCCCTAGGCTCTTATTTAAATCATACTATGCTCTGTTATTCTACCCATTAAGCCTTGCTCCTTTTTCATCTTTCCCAATTTCCTTTCCCTCTGCCGTATTCCTTCCTTTCCACATTCCTTCACACCTGTACTAGTAATTATATATGCTGTCTATGCTGCACTGACTTAGTTTTGTAAAGTACGGTTGTGTAAGTCCTACTTACCAATAAACAGTAGAGGTTTGAAATTCTTCACTACTGTAGTAACATATGGTTCATAGATTAGTACTATGCTAACTGCCCATTTGGGCTATTATAAGCCTAGCCAATTACCCATGTCAGAATTAAACTGTGCACCTTGTGTTTATAAGGTAAACACTTTAACCAGTATGCCAACCTCCTACCCCTGGTTAGTGCCCGTCAATAGCACAGCACAAGACAAAGCTTGCCAAACCACTAACTCCCCTTCTGTGCAAAACAGGGCACAGAGTGAGGCACATCTTCAGGATTTTAATGCACAGAGAAATAAAGGAAGATTTGTCTTGAGAAATAACCAATCACCATAAATATCACCCCCAAAACAACAACGGTAGCAAAGGATGTTGTTTCCCACCTCAGGCATCTACAAAAGGGGGATGGTGGGTGGGTGCAGCTACTGCAGCAATGAAGAAATTCAAAAATCTACTGTTATGAGTAAGAAAGACATATAACTGCACTATGTTTTTCTTTCTCACTGATGAAAGAAAAACAAAGAAAGAGACAAACCATAGAAATAAAGCAGAAAGTGCTGTTTGTACTATTTTAGGCATAAATTTGCACAGAGGGTGCTACATACCTACTTAAAGCTAAAGCTTTTCAGTGCGCAACCTCACTGTAAAACTGACTGGTTTTCCTTGTTTTTCCACTCTGTGGCTCCAACCCCCTCCGTTCGCCCTTCTGGCTCACTCTGCTCCCCTACCCTGCCCCCAGTACCTCTACATTTCTAAATACTAAACCACACCCACCAACAAATCAGCCTATCCCACCTTACTCCACACTCACAAACTACCACTCCCCTAGCATCTAATTAACCCACCAACCATTCTATAAACCAGACACTTACAAACACCACTTCCCTTCCCTTCACCCTATACAAATTTCTATCCATTACTTAAAAAATGAAGCTCATATTAGGATGTCTCCTCCTCACCCTCACAATACTAACAAAGCATACATCCACCCACCCTACCACCTCACTACAAAACACAATGTACCATACAACACATACCTACATTAAACCAAACACACATATATGCTTCCCAATTACTACCTCACTATTTAAAGATAGCTCAATGCTACACATATACAGAATCCAATTAGCCACTAACCACACCACAAAACTATCATATATACACTACAAATAAGTATCATATATTTATTTATTTTATTTATTTTCCATTTGTTGACCGGGCTAGTCTAACTGGATATATGTCCATTTTCAGTAGAGGCCCGGAGAGAAAAGTTCCAAGCATGATTTGTGACAAAGTTAACAATGTATAACAAAGACATGAATAATAACAGTACAGAGGTAGCATTGGTTAAAAGAAAATTATTGTATTATAATTGTAAACTATAGATATTACATTAAAAGTTAAACTAAATAATAAAAAAAAAAAAACAATTATACTAAACACAAAAGTGGGTATGCGCAAGACAGAGTAAAGCCCTTATATTATATCCTCTTACTATGAAAAAAAAAAAAAAGACGTAATTAGATTTGGAGGCCTAGGTTAGAGGAGTGGGGAAAGGGGTATGAGCAGGAGGGGGAAAATATTTCAGTCTGGGTTAGCACAAGGACAAAGCCACTGAGTTTTAAGATGTTCTTTAATATGTTTTTTGAATAGAGAAGAAGCAGCTAGGGGGGGTAGTTCAGGAGGAAGCGGATTTCAATTTTTACCTGTAGTGTTTGAGAAATGTGAGTCGCCAGCTTTGTTGTTAGATTTAATCGAGGAGACCAGGAGTTTATTAGCAGAACGTAGTGTAGCTAGATTTTTATATGGTGAAATCAGATTAGTAAGGATAGGGGTATTATTGGAGTGTTACAGGATCTTTTGAGTGATAAGTAACTGTTTTCAGAGTATATGGTTCTGCAGTGCTAGCCATCCTAGTTGTTTGAGGTTAAGGCAGTGGTGAGTTTTAAAGGGAGAGCATGTGATGAATCTAGCTATGCTATTATAACAGGTAGAAAGTTTGGGGAGGTTTTTAGATAGGTTAGTATATATATATAGCAGGGGCATAGAAGAGGGTAGAAATGAGGTGGGTTTGGGCAATAGTTTTCCTGGCTGAAGGGGTAAGGAATGGTTTAATTCTATAGAGAGTACCAAGTTTTTTGCTAACAGACTTTATGGTGGAGTTAATATGGTCATCATAGTTAAGACGATTATCAATTGTTACACCTAGTAGGTGGGTTGTAGTATCTGGGGTTATGTTGGTAGCATTGTTAGAGGTTATAGAGAAGAATGGATTGGGGGATTTATGAGTTGGAGTAAAAAGCAGTAGTTTTGTTTTTTGGGGATTAAGGAGGAGGCAGTGTTGCATAAACCAGTTTTCAACATTATGGAAAACAGTTTGGGTGAGGGACTGGGGGGAGGCTATATTCTTAGCAGTACAGGTTAAGGTTGAGTCACCTGCATATTGAATGCAGGTGGCTTGATGTATGTTCATGTGTAGGTCGTTAATAAATAAGGAAAAAAGAAGGGGACCTAAGATAAAGCCTCGAGGGATTCCAATATTTACTGTTAGTAATGAAGACAGATTGTTATCCCAAAGTACTGCTTGCTGTCTGTTTTTAAGATAAGACCTAAAGCATTGTAATGCTTGTGGATCAAGAGAATGGAATTTTAGTAAGTTATGGTTAACCATATCAAAGGCTTTTGACAGGTCAATAAATAGCGCAGAGGAAAAGGAGTTATTGTTACGATTTTTATTTATAGACTCAGTGAAGGATAGAAGGCAGCCGTTGTGCTGTGGAATGGTCTGAAGCCATGTTGGCAGTTTGCTAGTAGGTTATTTTGTAATAGGTGGTTAAGTAGTTGTTTGTGAATACAGTTTTCCATTATCTTAGCTAATGGGGAGAGTAAGGCAATAGGTCAAAAGTTAGAAAGTTCAATAGAAGATCCACCTTTATGTAGAGGGATGATGTGGGATACTTTCCATATGGTAGGGTTTTTGCCTGCAGATATAGTTCTGTTAATAAGGATAGAGATAGGGTAGTCTATAGCTTTTAAAGCAATTTGTAGGTATTCAGATGGGAGACTGTCAGCAGATGGGGTGCAAGGTTTCAGTTTTTTTTAAGTAGCTTATAGATGAGAGATGTAGGTACAGGTTGTATATGAAAGGTAGGAGATGAAGTCTTGGCGGTATTTGAATATAGAATAAAACACATTAACTAATACAAAGAAACTTCTCATCTCAGGAGTCATACATCCAAATCCAGGGCCAAGCAATACCCCACTCCCACCTAAACAAAAATCAGACCTACTAATCATTAATATCAACTCCAGGAGTATGACTAACAAACTTCCAGATATATATGCATTTATAACCCATTACTCCCCCAGACATAGTAACCATAACTGAAACTTAAAACCCAGCATCCAGAACGAAGAGATTCTCCCCACCAGGGCATAACATACTAAGACAGGATAGAACAGGCAGGAAAGGAAGAGTTGCTGCCATACTATTTAACAATGCACTCAACAAAAAAACCCTCGAAATCCCTATACCTACATTTCAAAAAGCTGAAGCCATTATCTCAACTCTATTTTTAAATATCGCCAAAAAATCAATATCATCTGCTGTTACACCCCCCCCCCCCGCCAGGGAATAACACCCCCACCATAGAGGAGATCTTCCAATGGATCTCAAATAAACTACCCCAGGAAACCATTCTCTTAGGTGACCTAAACACAGACTGGTTAGCTTGCATCTCCAACAACCCCACAAATCACATTAGTCTCTATGGCTTTACCAAACTCATCCATGAACCCACTAAAGTAGACAAAAAATCCCACAAAAAAATCTTAGATTGAACACTAGTGAACTGCTCCAAACAAAAATATCACACTGGATGTCTACCAGACAGCCTAAGTGACCACCTCCCCACATTCTAACTAAGCAAATGCACCAACCTTAATAACCCTACAATTTTTAGACTTGTTAGAGATGACAGTAAACTGAATATACAAGAATTTAATCACATTTTAAAACACTGTAAATGGGACCCACTACTAACATTAAGCTTAGACCAAGCTGTGGATCATTTTAACAACAGATTCATTACAGTCCTCAATTCAATCGCACCAATAAGAAAAATCAAACTACGCACCATGGCTAAGTAGGGACACACATGCTTTACTAAAAACTAGAGATAAGGCATGGAAAGCATGAAAAGAGAGAACACAAACCTATCCAAACCAAACTACCAAAAACTAAGAAATCAAGCAAAAAAACAAACCAAATTGGATAAACAAAACTACTTTCTTAATATCTAAAAACAAACACACAACAGACCCCCAAAAAGTCAGGTATTCCATTAACTCCCTATTTCTTCTTCTGGCTTTTCCCGGTTAGGGGTTGCCACGATGGATCACCTGTCTGTTCATGATTGGCAGTGGCATTTTACGGTGTCGAGTTGTCAGCCCGGTGCCCAACCTTCCACGGAAGGCACACACACATGCCAACTCTCTACTTAACCCAGGTAAAACATCCACCCCTACTCTCACCACCAACAATGACACTAAAGACATTGCCTCCTAATTCAACCACCACTTTACTGAAACCATCATATCCTCATCTTCTCGACTCACCAAAATAAGCTCTCTTACGCCCCTAGCCAACCCCTCAACAATATCCCCCCTCCTTCACTCTCTCACCTGTCCCTACCACTACAATTAAAAAAAACTGCTACAAAAAATTAAACCTACCACCCTTGCCACAGATATTTACCAGCAAACTTCGTAAAAATAGCAGCCAACTCCCAAGCTTACCCTGTGTGTCCATTCTTATTAACCACTCCATTCAGGAATCCTACATCCCACAGCTATGGGAGGTATCATATATCATCCCCATGATAAAGGCGGAAGCTCCTATGATATCACTAACTACTGACCCATAGCCATCCTACCCCCCTTATCTAAAATACTAGAAAGGTGTATCTACTCTCAAGTTATGAAATTCCTAAACTCTAACAAACTCCTCTCTCCCACTCAACCCGGCTTCCAACAATACCATAGCACAACTACTGCTCTTGTCTCTTTCACAAATACAGTTAACCATCACAGAAATAACTTCATATCAGCAATATTCTTAGACTTATCTAAGGCATTTGATATGGTGTCACACACCATACTACTATACTCCATGGCCTCCTTATCCTTTGCCCCTTCCACTATAGCCTGGTTTAAAAGCTACCTACCAGACAGACAACAATCTGTCCAATGGCAAAACAAACCATCTCCACTACTTCTAACTACTATAAGAGTCCCACAAGGTTCAATATTAGGCCCACTACTCTTCTCCATATTTACCAACAACCTTCATACCTCCACCCAACATGCCACACTTAGACAATACACGGATGACTCAACCCTGATCCGCTACACACCATCACTCACTACCCTACAAAGACTTGCTGAGGAATCCTTTACCTCATTGGAAAGCTGAACTACCCAGATCCAGCTCATCCTCATTCCCAACATGACCAAATTACTTATATTCGCTCCCAACAGAACTAAATCCACCCATCAAACTTTTACTATCACATCCAAAAATGGTACTAACATCTCTCCCACTGACCACACCAAACTCCTAGGCATAGAAATTGATCATAAACTATTTGATGTCCACATATCACAAAAAGGTTCACGGAAAAATGGGTACACTATACAGACATAGAAAATTCCTATCTGATCGGGCATGTATTACACTAGCCCAAACATACCTACTATTCACCTTTATATATGCGGCTCCAGTCCTCACCCACACAAGAAAAAGAAGACCTTGAAAGGCTTGAATCATGCTACAACAAAATTGGCAGATTTGCTAGTAACTCTACCTTCAAAACCCATCACTGTCAAGCATTACACAAGCTTAAATGGTTAGAACTTCCTCAACTACTTACCTATCACCAATTAGTACTAGCCTACAATATTGTGAATTATCCTAACAAAACCCCATCCCTAAAACAACTCCTAACCCAGTAAGTGTCAAATTGCCCCCTTCACTCTTCTGAAAAAACTCTCCTCTGCATCTCCTCAGCCAATAATTCTGCAGGTAAAGCTCTGTTCTCCCACAATATAGCCAGCAACTGGAACAACCTTCTCCCTACTCTAACCTCTGCTCCTTCAACTACTCTGTTTAAAAAAATCTCTCAAAGCACACCTAGTGAATTTTTGGCTATGCCCATGCATCACATAAACCCCCTATGTCATATAATATCAGTCTTCTAGCTGCTGACATAAAATTCTGCTGGTATGCAAAAACTCAGGAATCCCTACCAATAATCTGAAAATTTAATTTTTCTAATATTTTTGACTTTACATTGCCTACTTTTTTGTATAAAAGTGCTTATGACTAATAATTCCTATATGTAACTTGAACTACATGTTTGATTATTATTTGTAACTTGTATGGAGCTTTTCTCCCTGGGCCTCCACTGTAAATTGACCAGTCTCCAGTCGGACTATCCCGGTAAACAAATGTAAAATAAATTAAAAAATAAATAAATGATGCAGTAGCCTATGGGAAAATTTCCAAAGCTTTCACTACCCAAGAGGAAAGGTTTGGGTCTAGAAGAATGGTTCTAGCAAAGCTGGTCCTGGATTTAGAGAAGGAATCCAGTTTATAGTGCTTTGTGAAGGTATGGACTAAGGACCAAGTTGGTGCATATAGAAAACTTTGAGGCCACACATTTCCAGTATGCCATCTAAGAGGGTAAGGTCCTTGTAGAATGTGCCTTAACTTTGCCTGGAACACTTATGACATGGTAAGAATAGCAGAGGACAACAATTTGGATCTAATCTGTTTAGACATAGGTTGTCTTTTCTCGGTCCAGTATAGGAAACAAACAGCTGTTTAACCTTCCTAAAGGGCTTTGTTCTGAAAAGGTAGTACCTGAGCTGCCTGTGCATATCCAAAGTATGTCAGATCTGCTGTTCCTTGGCATTTAGCACTTGGAATTAACTGTAGATTGATGACTTGATTTTAAGTAAACTCAAATGAGTTTAGTCTCAAATGAAGGATTAGTGTGTAATGTAACCCTGTCCCTGTCAAACACCAGATAGGATTAACCCACAATGAGAACTTGCAGCTCAGATACTCACCTTGCAGATGTAAATATGACAGTTAAAACAGTTTTACAAGTAAATTGGAAGCCAGCCTGGAAGGCCAGCTCAAAGAGAACTAAAATCACGAGTTCTTCTTAAGTAGTGGCAACACAGACCACAGCAAAGTCAACATCTGACAATAAAAACATACTAAAAGGGCACCAGATGAATCAGAAAGTTTATTAAATCCAACAAATCCACAATAAAACAGTTAAGCACTTCTATCCTGAAAAGATGGGGCTTCTTTAGAACTAGACAATGCTGACACCAACGCAATTAAAAGTTTAAACCAATTTAAACTGATCTAATGAAGTATGCAGTTTAACATCTTAGAGTTGTGATTATTGTGTGCTTCAAGAGCATTTATCTCTTTAAATTCAAGTCTTTTTGTGATTGGTTTATTTGTATTATGGCAGATTGTGGAGTAATATTTTAAAGGTGTTGGTGTTAACATTGCCTAGTTCTGAAGAAGTGCCATTTTCTGGACAAATGTGTTTAACTGTTTTATTGTGGCTGTTGGATTTAATAAACTTTTGGATTCATCTGGTGCTTTTTTGGTATGCTTTTATTGTCAGACTATTTTGTGACATTGCTACAGTGTGCGTTGTCACTGCATTAAAACAACCATTTTGTTTAGTTCCTGGTTTTAGAGTTAAAATATTTTTTTCTTGTACAAACTGAGATCACAATGACTAGGAATTTGCTGGTGAGGGAGTCTCTTCTGCAACAAACCTTTCATAAACTGTTAGACCATAAACACAGATGAAAGACGGGGATCCACAGGCAGACAAGCCAAGATGGTTGCAAGATATAACTTGATGGAATCATATGACAAGTCATCTTTAGGTAGCTCACACAAATATTTGAAAAACAGAGATGCTACTTCCCTTTCAAGAATGCTGTGATTGGCAGGTAGTCGACAAAAAAGCACACTCTCACTGAAATATGTGAAGTGAAAAGTAAAACGTCAATACTCTATTCCAAGTAAACAAACTCTTGAAGTTGTACTGGGGTACCTGACCACAGAAAAAATACATCATTCACAAATCTGTGATAGAAGGGGATGAGAGTCCTCCATCTATGGTTAGAAAAGATGACTCCCATCTCCCAACTGGCCATCACCAAATTGGCATAGGTGCTAGCACACTGTTCTCATGGCAACACCCCAGCATTGCAAGTAATAACAACCATGGAAGATGAACAAATTATTCAACAGGATCAATCACAAAAACAAACATATCTGCTTGACCAAAGTACGATCCCACTCAATTCTATTCACTAGGAAATCATGCACAGCCATTAGTCCATAATCATTTGGGATCACAGTAAATAAGCTGTTAACATCTAGCATTACAAAATAGGACTGCTGCCCTAACAATCATATATTCTGATAGTTTTTGCAGAAAATCAGCTGATTTTAAATGATTGCTGAGTTAAGAGCAGATGTTCATCCAGGACTGAATGATGTAATTTCTTTGAAACCTGTTCTAAAGGGGCATAGGCCCCGCTCTTGACTTTGACTGGATACAGCTGATTATGGTTGATAGGCCATTTTTGGCTTATTAATTATACAGTCATTTTAAAACGATAGATCTGGTGAAGGGCAGTGGCCCGAAAGGGTAATCTCTTTTTTTAAAGTGTATTCTCATTTATTAAAGTTTTTATCTACCTTTTAGCCTTGTAGTCCAATTTTTTTTTTTGTACTTTGGAAGTTGTTTTACAAATTGGGACCTTTGGTGCTCACTGGTTTTCCTGTTTTTCTCAAGTTGCATACATTGTTCACTGGGAGCACACACATGGCTGGAGCGATTTAAGATACAGTGGAACTTGACTACAGACCTAGTAAATCAGCCATTTTATTGAGCGAGACTTTTAAGGAAAAGATGAGGAGTAATGAATCCATAACTTGGTCTGGTCCTCACTGAAGCAGATAGTCCAAGTAATGAAATGGTAACTAATGATACAGAAGCATTTCATCTTTTATATTGTAAATTAGAATTTTTTTTATTTCAAATTGAAATGCTTGCAATGACAGAGATACCACTTGGAAGCATATTTACACTATCAGATTATTCCTAGAGGTCTACGTATTCGAAGGATACCCACTTACGGGGATATCTTTCCTGACCTTCTGGCTAAGTGGTAGGAAATCAACTTACAGACTAGTTTTCAATATAGGAGACTTCTGATTGAGTTTTTTGAAATGGTTAATAGAGAGAGTGTTGAAAGCAACCAATCAGCTATTGGGAAGAAGTTTCCGATAGAAGTATATGCTGCCAGACTTGATAATTTGTATACTACATTGAGCTTGTATGTCAGTAAGCTCCAGGAAATTAAATTGGATAAATTAAGATGATATTTTAAGGCAGAAAACATCTTTGCATGGTCAAGAACCAAGAGTTCAGCAGTACTGCAATGAGCTGTGAGTACTGAAATGTAGAAGGTGAATGCTGAGAATAATGTGAGAACCACCACACCCACTTCGGTAATTTCTAACAACATTTCTATCTGCACCCCTTAGGTCCCCAATAATGCTCCTATCATCTTTGAAGCAACCCACAGAACGAGTACCATGAATGGTGAAATTGATAATACATTTTTAGAAATGTTCATGTAGCTGGGTAGGGAGCACGGCCAAAGACACTGAACAATATGCTACTGTTTTTTTTTTCCATTTTACCAGCGCCAATCAGACTCAAATCAATGGAACAGAGATCAGGATCAGACATTTGGGATTGGAAATGCAGGAAAGTAGCCAGATAGACCATTTTACTGATGACAGACTCAAAGTGATGGAACAGAAGTTATGATCAGTCAAACGGGACTAGAAATACAAGAAAGTAATAGAATATACCATCCATCTGATAATGATTTGATTATAAACCTGTCATGATTTGAACTCAAAACTGCAAATAGGCAAGCATTAAATAAACGTCAAACTTATGTGCCAGCGAGACTACCTGCATTACATGAGGTCCTACTTGATCTGAAGTTGTTTGGGTGTAACTTAACATTAAAGAATATGTTTAAAAATTCTCTGGATGTGAGGGTCAGTAACAGTATCAAGAAACCTAGTACATTTATACCACCACCGCATTCTGTGGTGGAAGCTTTCCTCAGAGTATGTGCGGAAGAGAGAGCAAATGATATTCATTCAGACAACTGTTATGGTTTTCACAATTAGAATGTGGAAGAGCGGACAGCCCTGAAAGAGTTAATGACTAACAGTAATGTAGTTATTATACCTGCAGTAAAGGAGGGGTGTATAGTTTTCATAGATCAGAATTTTAATATTAATAAAATGGTCTTACTACTACAGGAAGATAGAACTTAACAGATGGAATAACAGCTAAAAGTTATTCTGGAAGTATACGATACATTGAGAGACACGCTTTGTAGTTGTCTCATTTCAGGGGAGATCTTTAATATTGTTTTTACTGACAAACCTGTACTTCCAGTTATAAAAGGACTTCCAAAAGTACATAAGGACAAGGACAATCCCCCATTCCGACCAATAGTATCCAGTCAGGGATGGGTTACTGAAATCTCCTTCGGGGTGGAACATAACCTGAAAAAGGCTTTAAATCTTGCTCCCTCAATTTTGAGAGACTCAGCTGATTTTATGCAAAAACATCAGAGTATATGAAAGGAGCACTGTTAGGGCAGCAGTCCTATTTTATGCTAGATATTAACGGTTAATTTATGGTGATCCCTAGTGATTATGGACTAATGACTGCACGTGATTTCTTAGTGAATACAAGCAGATATATTCTCTTTGAGACTGTTCCTGTAGAATAATTTGTTCATCTTCCATGGCTGTTATTACTTGCAGCACTGGGGTGTTGCCATGGGAACAAAGTGTGCTAACACCCATGCTAATTTGGTGATGGCCAGTTGGGAGGAGGGGGTCATCTTTTCTAACCATAGATGGGGGTGCTGCCTTATAGGCATGCCTCTCCACTGTGTAGTATTTATCTGTTTAAGTACTGATGGAGATACTGGATGCACAGAGAAACAGGAGGTCCAGGAAAACTGGGTCTCTAATGGTGCAGCAAGCAAGACAGATCTCCCCTCAATAGTCATTAGGACGATGAATAAAGGAATAGAGCTTCCAGCATATCTTCATAGCACAGTGACTTTATGACTGTGACCTTTTTGGTTAGGAACCCTTAGAGTTTTGCTAATTGTTTGATAATGACTAATCAGATACACCCCAAAGGAAACATTGTCCTGATTAATGCTGAGTGTAAGGGAGTGATTACAAAGACATGCATTTGGAGCGTTTCTCCCCTGGCATCCGCTGAAAATTAAATATAAGTTAAATAAATAAAATACTTCTCTAGGTCATGAGGATATTCCTTTGGTAATTAGGTGGGCCAAATAAAAGGATGTCCTGACAACTGTTGTCACATGATGGTCAAAACAGATGGAGCTATCAGTTTACAGATCTAGATTCCTGAAAAATGTTTCATTTTGTAGTTGTGTATTGGCTTCCTACCATTCTTCTGTGGTGCTTTCTCTCTTTGTGGCAGGGGTAAGTGTGTTACAGCACTAATGCACTTTTTTCTAATTTTTAAAAATATGGCTCCTGGATCACATGCCGTGCATGTGCAACATTAGCTTAATTTGTACATTTCTATGAAATTTCTATGCAGTAATTCCAAATGTAATGCAAATTTACACTACATAGATCTTGTGTCACAGATGTGATTCTGTTACACAGTAGACAGCTGAAAAGAACTGCCCTTTGAGATAACAAAATGCCCCTTTTGCCCCCCCCCCTTCATCCAAAGCCTTCAGCATCTTCCTGCACCCCTATATGGCTAAATTCTTTATCTGCTATAAAATAAAAGAATCTCTTGCACAAAGTGTTTGAATGTTTTTTTATTCTTCCTTTCCACCCATGTTTGCATACCATCTTCAGCTTCTAAAATGGCTGTGTTTCATGATTAAATAATGTATTTTAAAGAACAGAGTAATCTACACAAAATACCTTAATATATTCATAGAACTGTTAAGTGATAATTATCATGCATTTAAATGGAAAACTGATTTTTTTGACATGTAACTGAAGCACAGTATAAAGTTTAAATATATAAAAAAGTTCTTATACATTCAACACAACATCAAAGTCAGGAGTAAGTTGAATAAGTTACAAGGTTTGCTGGTTATAAACATGTTTCATTTGGATGAAACTTCCCTGATTATCACAACAACAGAATGATCAAATTCTGGAAGAATTCTCAGTTTATGTTAAGATGCAAACAGCTTGCTGTATTGAGCAGTAAACATTAGTTTGACATTTTAAATGTAAACATAATAAAAAATAGTGTTGGAGACATGACATCAGTTAATTTATGGAGGTAGGAGGATTGTATTTATACTCTTGGAGCATTCATCCCACTGAAAGGTTTTCAGAGAGGTACAAGATCTGTTTCAACATGTCAAAGAAGAACAAACTGATGCAATATGCTTTTTTTTTTTTACATAATTAGAGAAAGAAGTATGACTAGCATTCCAACACATGATTATAGACAACTATATTCTTTATAGAGGACAGTTGGGTAAGGTGAACTTGTCTTAACAGTAGATGTTAGAATAACTGCTGCAGTAGCCTTAGCTATATGGGTTAAATTCTGCAAAGGATGCAACAGCTGGACAGCTTCCAAAGCTTCAGGGCACCATCCACATGTTCAAACTGTCAGGCAGCTTTAGCTGGAGTGACTTAAAAACAATTTTGGTCAAAAGCCCTTCAAAGCTTTCTTGCAGGCAGAGAGGGCGGCTGAGTCTTGAAAGGGCAAGGTTTAGAATATAAAATGTCCACATCCTGGCACAAAAATACATCAAAACACAAGGGGGATTAAAGGGAGGAAGCAACAACTGCAGCAGTGAGCATTCAAACATATACTGTTATGGTGAGTTTAACATATCTGTACTATATTCTTCTTACTGATCACCCCTGCACTAGCCTTAGCTATATGGGTAGATTACCATAGCTAACTATATTTGGGAAGTGGAAGAAGAAGGCTCCAGAAGCCTCTGGAGAGTGGTCCTAGCAAAGCTTGATCTAAAGCCAGACATAGTGAAGAAATAAAGCTGATAGAGCTTTGTGAAAGTAAGTATAGAGGACCAAGTAGCAACTTCTAGAATTCTTCTAGAATCCAATTCCAGAAAGACATAGATTAAGCCAAGCCCCTGGAAGAGTGGGATTTGACCCTGCCTGGACTAGATTTGTCATGGTGAGTGTGACGCCCATGCACTGGCTCAGTAATCAAGGACCCTCAATCCTCACCGCTAACACCAGTAAGGGATGTGCAAATTGGGAGGATAACAAGTACACACACAGTAAAGTACAATTTCCCCTTAAGAGCACACAGAGATCACAGTCAGTCTGGGGCTGGTTTATCCCTTTCTCTCCAGATCCCTCATAAGACTCCCCACTGGCACAGCTATAGGGTTCAGATCTCAGCAGAGTAGTCAAGCCAAAGCCTACAGTACCCTCTCTGTCCAACCAGTGCTTCGTGTCCCTGCCCAAATAGCTGACAGACACTTTGAGATGTGATTTATATACAAACACACAGACACCCCTGGGGAAGGCTGGCACAGGTTCACTAGCTAGGCCCCCTTCTGTCCAGGCTATAGGTGGTAATCACTGCCACCAACTACTCTTATCAGCTACTCTAAAGGCCCTTACCAAAGGGTATCCAATTCTACTGTGCAATGTTATTATTATCCAATTGGTAAGTGTGGCTGAGACTTGAAGGTTATTTAGGAGTGGCTTCTACAGTATCACCAAATACATGCAAGTACTGTAAGAGCTTAAATATCTCTACACAAAACAGTCACAGTTAAAAGATTTAAGCATATTTAATAATAAAAACAAGACAATACTCATTAATTCAACACAGTGACAACAGAAAGTTCAGAAATCATAGGAAATAATTTAAAACATTATTGTAGGACAATCTGACAAATATAGAAAACAGCTAGACTAATCTTGCTATATTCCTATTTCTAAGAGAAATACTAAGATCTAAATCCTACTTACAGAGCAAGGCAAATTGCTGGTGAGTTGTTAACATGTCCAGAGAAAGATACAAAATGCTTTTAAATTGATAATGCACATTACTGCAGGCTCATCTCAGATTACATCATTCTTGTCACCTCTACTGAAGTTCCCAGGCCAACAGAAGTTAAAATTTAACATTTCTTTGTGATCTGCAGCTGCCATGAAATCAGAGAGCAATAAAAGACACTTTAGATGTGAAACCTAGTAATTATCTATGTCTTAAAACAATAGAAAGAAACACCTAGCCTAGACATTGTGCCTCTTAGCTTGAGATAACA
The DNA here is from genome assembly GCF_019279795.1 of Protopterus annectens. Lineage (NCBI taxonomy): Eukaryota > Metazoa > Chordata > Ceratodontiformes > Protopteridae > Protopterus > Protopterus annectens. The sequence goes on from NC_056743.1 coordinate 525,370,823, forward strand.
CAGTCGTAAAATTCTTTACTTATCAGCTTATTTTCTTAGAGTTTGAAAGTTAATTCTGTATGTCCCAGTTTCCTACCATGAAAACATACATTACATATACGTAGAGTTTATACACATTTCTGCTTTCTTCCAACAGAGTGCACTGTGGTTACATTTTTGAAGCTCATCACATAACACAGTTTTCTTAAATTTGTGAAACAAGCTCGTGGATCATATTAATATTTACAACGACACAGAATTATTTACAAAATTATATCTAGCTAGGCTGGCAGCCTCTCAGTTTATCACAGTGAGTGTAACAAAAGGTAATAGCCTTAGACAACCATTTAGAAATCATTTGTTTTGACACAGGCTGTCCCTTTTTACCTTCACAAGAAAATAGCAACTAAAGATCTAAAATCTTTAGTTCTGTCAAGATAGTACTAGAGTTGTCTGTGGACATCTAAGGTATGGAATATTCTTTCTCCCTTATTTTTAGGTTTAGGAAAGAAAATAGGGAAATGGATAATTTAGTTTTAAGTATAGTTGGGTACCACTTTAGGTATAAAAGGAGGATTAGTTCTCTTGAAATGCTGTCCTATGGAAAATCAGGTAGGTTTGACTCACCATAAGAGCTTGCAACTCTTTTTGCAGAGGTCATAGCAATCAGTAAAACTGTTTTCCATGTTAAGAACCTCAAGTCAGCCAGATTTGCTGGTTCAAATGGAGCAGATGTTAGCTTCTCTAACACAAAACTAGGATCCCAAGGAGGGGCTACCAGTTTACTGGAGGCCTCTTTTTAAAAAAAATCCTTTCAAGAACATTTTGAAATTAGACTAACTTAAAAGAGGATCCATGAGCAAACATGATGAAATGGCTAATAAACTCTGATATAAGAATTAGAAGGGCTATAACTCACAAGTATTGTAAAACCAGAGAAAAACTAGTCCTGAATGGGTGATGGTTTTGGTGCCAATTATAAAACATTTTCCATTTAAGCAATAACCCATGCCTGGGTGTGGGTAATGCTGGATTTATCCACAGTTGGTGTGGTTTGGTGACAAGGATGAAGCCAGAGTGGCCAAACAAAGACAACAGTGGGTAAATCCAGCATTCCTCATACCCAGAAGTGGGTTATTGCTATTATACACTGACATTCTTTAAGAAAAATAAAATACTTACTTTTCTTAAATAATGGCACTGTATAATGCCTCCGTGCTGCCCTTCTGCAGCTGTCCGGTATCCTTGAGCAGTTCTGATGAACTGCGCATGCGTACACTTACAGAGTACATCAGAGCTGTGTGTAGAGGAAGCAATGGAGAAAGGAAGATCTCTGTTCCTTTTTTAAAGTTGTCTCGCTATGTTAAACGAGTTTACCATAGCGAGACAGCTTTAAAATCTCCGTTCACCTTTTTAAAGCTGTCTCGCTATGTTATATGAGTTTAACATAGCGAGACAGCTTTAAAAAAATGAATGGAGAAAGGAAGATCTCAGTTGCTTTTTTTAAAATATCTCGCTATGTTAAACTCATTTAACATAGGGAGATTACAGCAATGGAGCTCTTCCGTTCTCCATTGCTGCCTAAGACAAAAAAAAGTAAAGACTTCTACGACCAGACCTTTTTCCATTACTATAAGTCTGATTTACAATGGGCATGCTGACCAATCAGCGTGCACATTTTGGAATATTAATAGGAGGGTCGTATAATTATTGATATATTATTTCCTAGTAGCAGGTTTTCTTGCCTCCATTACAACCTGCTGCATGTCCTCAGGAGGCAGTTTCTTGAAGGGAATTAAGACCCCATAGTCCAGGTGGTCAACTGAAGATGACTGATGTTGGGGTGTATAAAACACCCATGTTCTTGTGTGAGTTGATCCATTCTGTGAGGAAGCTTGGGAAAATTGCCCCTGGCTATTTTCCAGAAAAAGGGAGAACCATGGTTACCAGAGCTAGAAGGGAGTTACCACAATAATCATGGGAGATTTCTTCTGAAACTTCAGAAGTATCCAGGATATTTGTGGAAAGGGTAGAAATGCATACAAAAACATTCCTGTCCAACAAAAAAGAAAAGGCATCTGTCTTCCCAGGCCTGCTTGCATGAAATCCTGGTACAGAATTTTGCTAGTTGCTTGTTCAGAGAGGAGGCAAATGTGTCTACTTAAGGAGCTCCCTCCAGATCAAAGCTTGGAAGACCCCTGATCTAATTTCTATTCATGAGGCTCTGCCCTGTTCCAGCTGAGCTTGTCTGCCACAAAGTTTTGCTCCAACAGAAATTAGCATGCTTTTAGAGTGAGACTGTGCTGTTAAGTTATATCCCCTAGCAAACATGGCTAGTCTGCAAAGGGGGAATAACCTGATTCTTCCTTGATTGCTGCTGTATTGTCTGTAACCACGCGAAGAGGTCTTAGGAACCAAAGATGGTTCAGTCGAGTGCCTTATTCAGGGAAAATATCACCTTGATATCTATGTGCTTGCATCTGTCTTTAGTGTCCCACACCCCCTGCACATTTATCCCTACCAAAACTGTTCCCCAAGTTTCTTTTCCACCCAACTCCACCAACCATAACCAAGCTAAAAAAACTTCTCAAAATCTGACTACAACCTCCTAAGGGATGACATCAGTAGCTTCACACCACCAACTACCCTCAGAGGGTGCAGACAACTATGCTGAACAGTACACCAATGGAGTATACAAGCACCTGTACAACTGCATGGACTCAGCCATACCCAGCAGAACTAAAACCTGCTCCGCAAGGAAACAAACCTGTCTGGTGGACATACTCTATCAACAGGCTCTACAACAAAAGGAAGGAACTAATGTCCAAGGGTAAAAAGGAACAAATTCCAAATTGGAAAAACTCCCTCCTTAGCCTCAACAAGTAAATTAGATTATTAATGAAAACCATCAAAGCTAATTATAAATTGAAACTAGCCTATGTAACAAAGGAAAACCACAAAGCCTTCTTTAGTTAAGTCAGAAACCTCCATGGCAAAGCTCAGGTTTGTTCTGAATTAGTACTTAACAGTATCACATACACTGATCCAGTTGACTTAGCCAACCTGCTAGCAGATGGGGTGAAGTTTGCACTGAACCTATGTCCCCCCAAGGCCCATTCAACATCCCTGATACTTGTCCTGCACCTCACATCCACAGATCAAGTGTTAAAGGCCCTATCCAAGGCAAAGAACACAGCTTCCATGGGACCTGATAGTATCCCAGGCTGTATTCTGCATCATCTCCAGCAAGAACTAGATTTGCCATTCAGCACCCTATTCAACCATAGCTTAAATACAGGCTTCATTCCAGCAAAGGTGGTGCCACTACTGACCATGGAAACTATCACCCCCCATTAGCTTGACAAGTCTGATCTATAAAACCATGGAGCTTATTAATATGGATCTCACAAACAAGGATATAAGCAATCCCCATGCACTTGAACCCACCCAATTCGGATTTGTCAAGGGAAGATCTTGCCTGTTGACATATTTGGGACCATTACCAAGGCCCTGGATGAGGGAAAGTCAGTACATACAGCTTACCTTGACTTGGCCAAGGCCTTTGACACAATTTCCCACTCAGGCTTCATTGAAAAGTTAATACAACTTGGCATAAATCACTATTTCATTAGGTGGGTGGCCAACTGTCTCACAAAAAAGGACCATAAAGGTCAAAATTGGCAACTCCACCTCCAACAGCAGACCTGTCACTAGTGTTATTCCCACGGGATCTGTCCTGGGACCCCTACTGTTTGGCATTTACTTTCAGAGGTCCAGGCAAAGACAAAAGATCTGTGGGCTGATCAAGTTTGGAGACTACAGTAAATTGGGTGTTGTCACTGACTTCCCAAATGATGTTAACATACTGCAAGACGGTCTTACAGCAACAAATTACTGGTGCCAAAGTCATGGCCTTAAGTTAAACGCAAAGAAATGTATCCTCATACCATTAGACAAAAGCATGGCCCCTACTGATTACTAAAATGGCAACCCCCTAAGCACACAACCTGCAGTGAGAGGCCTGGGTACTCATGCTGACAATTGCACATTGGACCATCATGTAGCAGCAGTGGTCAGAAAAAACTTGTACTTGGTTCATCTCGTAAGTAAAGGGAACTGCATCCAGTAAAAAGGAGGCTGTTATCTCACTGTACTCACTGACAGGGGCAACAGGTGTTGACTGAGGCTTCTTTTTCTGGAGATAAACTCTTTGCTAGGCTTGTAAGAGCCTCAGGGCCATTAGCCTAGCAACTGGCTATGATCCAAGCAAAGTCTAAAGCATCTGTGGTGACGGACTACTTTGGAGCAGGGACAGATAAGGAGAGACCTGGATTTAAGGATATCTGCTGTCTCCACCACGATTCCTCTTCTGACAAACCCCAGAACTGAAATCTGAAAAGAAAAAGTGCATTGATGTTGGGACAAAAGAGATTTCTGATACCACTGCGTCTTTCGCATGTGGAGCCTTGCCAAGAGTATCATGAAAATCAGAGATGCCACGAGACTCAAAATGCTAAGTTATTCCCTTACAGTGACCAAAGCCTGGGTGAAAAACTTAGAAAAAAATAGATATAAAGAACAATTTTTTCCTGTCACTCCTTCAACTGAGGTTCCTAGTTGACATCCTAGGAACACAATCCTGTGTGAGGGAGCAAGGAGGACTTTTGAATGTTCTCTTAGAATTCAAGCTTCTGCAAGTAATCTCACACAAGAGAGATTCCGGACATTTCGAAAAAGACTTTGTAAAGATATATCATCTAAATTTGGAAAATTGTGGATACCCTACAGCCTGCAATGGGCTATAACTGGAAGTAAACAGTTTGTGAACAGTCTTGGTTTAGTAGATAGTCCAAAGAATAAGACAGAGAACTGATAATGGGATCCATATACACAAAACCTTAAGAAATGATTGAAGTCTGGATGAATAGGGATGTGATAAGTGTATTAAGTCTAGTGCTACCAGGAAACATGAAAGCAGAAGGGGAGGTAACAGGTTGAGAAGTGAATTAGTGCACCATCACAAACATGTTTAGAGAAAGAAAACTGGTCTTCTAGCATTTTCTTTCTCTGGCATTTATTTACATCCTTGAATAAAATCCCTTCCCCCACCTGGGAAGGAGGAGGAATGGATGACAAAATGGTGGGGGGGGGGTCTGATCTGGAGAATGAGGAGTGACACCCTGGAAAGGACAGCTTTCCTCCCACTGTCATCTACAGCTCTGATGAATGATTTTCTGAACCCATCTGCCTGAAACAATTTGTTGCAAAAGAAAAAAATGGAGAGTCAGACTTACTGGAAGAGAGAAGGGGCCATGGTGTGTGGGTGGGTGGGGGGGGGGTCACAAGGTTTCTTTAATAGTCATTCAGACTTTGACTGTCCTTTTTTGGATATTAGAGACTTCTCAGAACACCTTTTTGCTTCTTCTTAAATGTCTATTTACCTAAATTTTCTTGAGCTTGTTTATTCTGTTTGCTAAAATTGGATGAAAGGAAAGAAAATTCTGTGGACAACTTGGAAAAGAACAGCTGAAAAAATCTTAGCAATTCCCTGGATAAGCTTGCCCCTTTCATCACACTTATAGTTTCATAGTTTAGTACTAGGCTATCTGCCCTGGGGCATTTATAAGCCTAGCCATAGTGATGTGGCTTTCGCCACCCCATGTAATGGTACAAAAGTGTACAAAATAGATTTAGAATACTGTGGCGCTGTCAAGTAGTGACACAGTGAAGACCCCTTTACATAATAGAATTAGTTTACTGTGCCTCTGTCTAGTAGTGACACAGAGATGACCCCCGGGGTAAACCTACGATCCCCAATCCACTCGTCAAGATTTCTCTTGAAGAGAGTCAGTGAGGGGCTCTGCCGAACATGAAATGGGATTCTGTTCCAGAGTATGGGAAGCCTCCGAGTTATGAATCTGTCCCTCCAGCATGTCCTATTCATATTTGTGCTGAGGTTTAAATCTTTAGCTCTCGTGGCTCTGATGGATTTGGATTTTTTGAGGTGGAGCATGTCCATCAATTCCCGATTGGACATGGCCTTGTACGTCAGGCACAGATCACCTCTGAGAAGGCGGTATGCTACTGAATAGAGCTGGAGTTTCTTTAGTCTGGCAGCATATGACATATGTTGGAGACCCTTGATCCTCTTGGTGAGGTACTTTTGGGGTCTCTCCAGCTGTTGCAAGTGCTGGGTGAGGTACATACCAAATGGGGCATTGTACTCAATCATGGGCCTGATAAGGGAGGAGTATAGGGGTACAATGACCTCCTTTGATCTGGATGTGAATCCCTTCATGATAAGGTGGGCAAGGTAGAAAGTCTTTCCAACCACTTTGGCAACGTGGGTGTCAAATGAGAGGTCACTATCGACTTGGGTCCCCAGGTCTCAGATTACTTTTTCCATACTCAGTGGGTTACTGTCTATGTGATAATTTGTGGGTACTTTGTTTTTCCCAAAGGGGATGACTATACATTTTTTGGCATTTAGTTTAAGGCCATGACTGCGGCACCAGTTGTCCGTTTCAGTGAGGCCTTTCTGTAGGATGTGTGTGTCAGCTGGTGTATCGACTATGGCACCTAGTTTGCAGTCATCTGCGAACTTTGTCAGCCACAACCCTCCCATGTTTGCTTTCACATCTGAGAAATAAATGCCGAACAAGAGGGGTCCCAGGACAGAGCCCTGTGGGACACCACTTGTGACTGACTTTGAGTCTGACATGGCTCCAGCGATTTTGACTTTATGGGTTCTATCCTTTAGCCAGTTTGCAACCCATCTTGTGACATGGATTTACATTTAAGCTGTTGAGCTTGTCTATGATGCCCGAGTGAGGTATTGTGTCGAAGGCTTTAGCCAAGTCCAGGTAGGCTGTATGGACTGCTTTGCCCTCATCAATTGCTCTAGTGACGGTTTCAAAAAAAGGCAACCAGGTTCAAAAGGCAGGACCTGCCCTTTACAAAGCCGAACTGGGTGGGATCAAGTGTCTGTAGGTCCCCAATGTCTCTGTTTATGAGTTCCATAATGATTCTTTCCATAGCTTTGCAGACCAGGCTGGTTAAGCTTATGGGGTGGTAGTTACCAGGGTCTGTAGAGGTGCCTCCTTTGTGGAGTGGGACCACTGTTGCTGTACGCCAGTGTTCAGGTACATATCCTGTAGTAAGGCTAAGGTTAAATAGCATTTTTATGTGTGGATTTAGCTCCTCTTGGAGTTCACGTAGCACGCAACCCGGGATACCGTCAGGTCCTATTGATGCTGTGTTTTTAGCTTTGCTGAGGGCGGTTCTCACCTGGACATCTGAGATGACAGGGAGGTTACATTCAGCTGGGATAAGTATTTCTTCTTTTGGGGGTGAGGGAGGGGAGAAATTTGCACTGAACCTGTCTGCCAGAATGTTGGTAATATCTGTGGGTTCAGTGTATTTTTTGTCATTGTGAACTAGCTCTGAGCATATCTGAGGGTTTCCGCCCAGGTTTCTAACATAGCAGAAGAAGGCCTTGTGGTTATCTTTAGTGTCCATAGCGATTTTTCTCTCAAAGTTGGCCTTGGATGTTTTTATGAGAGAACGTAGCTTTCTACTAGTGCTGATCAGAGATGCCTTCTCTTTATGGGATTTTGCTCTGTCGTGCAGTAGCTTTCTTCTTTTGTTATACAATTTGTTTATGGCTGGGGTTCACCAGACAGGACGCCTGCCCTTGGTGGAGAGGGTCATGGTTTTATTTGGGATTGCATGATCCATGCATTCTTGGAGATGTCTGTAGAAAGCATTTGTGAAGGATTCAGCATTGTGGGATGTGGTTTCCACTGGCTCAGTGGGTTAAAGGATACCATCTCAGTCTTAAGTGTAAAGTCGGCTTTTGAGAAGTTTTTCACTGTAGTCTTTTGCGTTGGGGGTGGAGGTGGGATATCTATATCCAGGGTGATTAGTTTGTGGTCAGATCTCACTAGTGAGGGGTATACTTCTGGTGTGGAGCACTTTGTCCCCATGTTTGTGATGATCAGGTCTAGTATATTATCTCCCCTTGTGGGAGAGGTGACTAGCTGTTCCATTGCATTTGAATTTATGAATTCCAGGAACCTTTGGGCTAGGGTGTTAGGGCTAGAATAATGCACCCAGTCTATGTTAGGGTAGTTGAAGTCTCCCAATATGATGGTGTTTGGGGAGACATTCATATCCTCCAATGTCTTCAGGAAGGCTGAATGGGGTTCCTGAGATTGGGAGGGTGGTCTGTAACATGCTACCAGTTGTATAGCAGTTTTGCCTATGGTTAGTTGCACCTGGATGGTCTCTGATGCTTCATGTGTTGCCACTAACCTGGAGGTGTGGGTGTCCTTGATGAATATGGACACTCCCCCTCCCTTTTTGGTATGGCCCGAGTTTTGGGGCCGAAAAGCATGATACGAGGTATAGCCTGGTAGTGCTGGGGTGCTCTCAGGAGCCTTGAACCAGGTTTCAGTTACTGCACAGACATCGATGTTCTCCATACTGAGGAGTGCTTCGAGAGCCTGCATCTTGAGATTTTGACTTCTGGCGTTGAGCAGCATTACCCTTAATTTTTTTCCATTTTTGTTTTCTAAGGAGGTGGGTTTGTCTTTTGAGCCTTGCCTAAAAAAGGCACTATGGGGGTGGCAAGAGCCTTACCAATATCCGGAAGCCCAGTAGTGACAGGTGCAAGCCGTCCCTTGCGAAGCAGCGTGGCTTGTCCAGCATGTCATCCCAAGCAGACAGACATTGGATCCCCTTAGAATGACACCAGTAATTGAGCAATTATTAAAGCTGATCATCTTTTCTTTGTATTGTGGCATCATTCTTAGTGAGGGCAAGATGCTGCTCAGGGTCAGGGTCATATCAGCCTGGGCTACATATAATCAGAGAGCTCCTCTATGTCTCTTTTCATGTAGTCCAGGGAGGTACGTCTCAGGTCATTCACGCCGGCATGGACAATGACGGAGTCATATTTGTACTTGCTTTGGAGTGACCTGAGTGCGTGTGTTATGTGGCGGATCCTAGCTCACCGTTACCCTCTCCTTGTTCAGCCTGGTGAGTGGAACGTCAGTGTGTCTGACTATAGAGTCACCTATTACTAGTGTATCAGGCATGGTGTTTGGCCTTAAGGGCTGTGATTGTTTGACACACTGATTTATTGAAGTATGTGTTGCATGTGTTATGTTTTGAGGTGGTGGATTTTTGGGTGTTTGCTTTGGGAGCCTCTGTTTTGGTAAGTCTTTTGTTAGAGCCTCAGAGTACGTCTTTGTGTTATTATGTGTTTGGTTTGCAGTTGTGGTAGGTCTATGTGGGACTGAGTTTGCTGTGTGTGTGGTTACCTTCTCCTCCTGTCTGGTCTTGCCAGTCCTGAGTTGAGAGAGTTCAGCCTCCAGTTTGGCTATATAGTTGCATCTCTCACATGTATTTGTGTTTGTTGGGAGGAGGAGAGGGTTGTCTGTGTACATGAGACAATTGTAGCATTGTCTCAAGATTCCCAGATTAACCATCTGAACCGGAGAGGATGCTAGTAATCTACCACTCGACATGCTAGAATATTATAAGGGAGTGCTGTGCCTTTAAGGGAAGTGGGTACTCGCAGGGGTGGTAGTTGGATGTAGTGCTTACTTTAGTTTGAGAGTGCTTACTTAGAAGAGAGGTGTTGAGAACAAGTCCTAGGCTTTTAATAAAGCGAGTAGACTGATTATTATAAGAGTAGAGCTTTCTTAAGGGAAAATTTGAAGAGCAGACTTGGCGGAGCAAGAAAAAGTTTAACCTTGTTTAACCGGCGCTGCGCTATGAGCACAATCGTGCAAAACCGCGCAAACGTGGAATTTAAACAGGGAACTTCAAAAGAGCTAGAAATGGTCCAACACAACCAATTACTACAAGCTCTTGTGCTGAGGTCACTCCTTCATGGACAGATAGGCTGCTCAAGGCTCCCCACTCCCACTGGTGAGCAAAGAAACTTCCTTCTATCCAAGTAAGGCAATGGACAACACAGGAACTACACCACAGCCCAGAATACAGCAAATCCTGTATACTGGTCTAAAATAGTCGAGGAGAGGCGGGAAAACAAGGATTTTTTTTGTTTTTTTTTTTAGATAGAAAGCACACAGAAATGCAGGAAACAGTAATCATCACCTCTGCATCAGAAGAGCCAGAAACAATCTCTATCTGTAGGAGAATTTAAAATTTCATTTTTTTACATCTGGGAAGTTCTGAGAATGCAGCCAAGCAAACCTCCTTAAAACTGTGCCTGTTGCCAAAGCCTTACAAAAACTATCAACAGTGTCATACACACACACATACACAGCAAACAAAACTGTGCAAAAGAAAATAACTAAGTTATTTAAGGCAGATTTCTTTTCACAAGAAGAAACTGTAGATAATACATTATTCAAACGTTCACACTGTCAGAACAAACTAACATGCGAGCCTGACAATTTACAATTCTGAAAAGCAAAGTTGCAGAAGTGTACACTTTTTCCCCATACCTATCAATAATTTACCAATCCTTATTATAAAGAGAAGGATTGGAATTAACTAATTGCTTAGCAGCAATGGAGTCAACTAAGGCTACAGCTGGTGGGTCAGGTATGGAATAGTGTGTACAAATTCAAAAGAATGAGGAACTTTATACATCCCATCTGCCTTTATAGGGACAATGGGTTGACTATGAGGAAAACTGCAGGCAGCAAGACACATCCACTAAAGAAGAGAGGACAGAAGGAATGGGTTTAGGTTCTGGAAAATGTTCTTGTAACAACTCATAGTATTTACTGAGGGACAGAGAAACCTCCCAGTTTTCCCACTGAAAACACTGGAGCATTCTTAACAATAATCTCAGAGAAAAATTACCCCCGCACCCCACAAACACACACACACATGGAGAATCAGAAACAGATCTCCTACGCGTATGAATCAGAAATCTGAGGACAAAATCCTGAATCAGTCCCTGCACCTTCCTATTCAGAATTTTGAGTCTCTTCAAGAAAAAAGAAATCCCTCTGTCTTTTACCAGAAACTACTTTGCAAGAAGGATCTGAGACAGTCCCAATAAACTTCTCCTATCTAAAGAAATTTGAAGATGAGTAGATGGATGCTTGGTTTTATTTTTGACAGCAAGAATGGAATCAACTGAGTTACTTATGGGAGCCACTGCTTCCCCAGTAATGGGCACAGCATTCTGACTCAACAGTGGAATCTTATTTGTTCTCTCTCCCAGGACTGACCAGAATGATGCCAAACAGCTACAGAGGATGTGCCTAACCCTCAGTTGATAGTGGCTGCAGGTGTTACACCATAGGGATCTGGATTAAAAGGTGAGTGGTCTGAGGTACAACAAACAGTCACACCAATCTCACCCACCTGCAGCTGAGGAAAATTGCAAGCCTGTTCTACTGGCAACAGCTGTTCGCTTAACTATCTTTTTGTGGCTGGAAGAAGGACAGACTGTGGGATGGCTAATCTCTTCCATGCTCAAGCCAAAAATGGTGCATCTTTCCTAGAGAAGACAAGCAGCAAATGCTAGTAAAATGACAATTAAAGTCGCACAACATGAGTGCATGGATCATGCTATCCCTAATAGAACCAAGATGTTATCCTCCAAAAAAAGGAAGCCAATCCGGTGGTCCTCTGCCATAAACAAACTCTACAACAGAAGAAAGAAACTGTTGCAAAAAAAGAGTAAAATCCCATGACTGGAGGAACTCCCTGGTCAACCTCAGTAAGAAGCGGAGATCCCTCATAAAATCCTCCAAAGCTAGTTACAAAAACAAAATTGCCACTGACTCTAAAGACAACCGCAAAGCATTCTATAGGTATGTCAAGAATCTCAATGGGAACACTCAGATCTGCTCTGAGTTACAGCACAATGGCGCTAAAAATACAGAACCAACTGATATTGCCAACATCCTAGCAGATAGGTTCAGTGCTAACTTTACCCCCCTCTCACCACCTAGATGGCCCATCTCTATACCAGAAGAATGCAAAGTTTCTATAATCACGGCTGCACAGGTAAAAAACACACTCTCCAAAGCCAAGAACACAGCATCCATGGGACCTGACAATATCCCAGGCTGCGTTCTACATGAAGTACAGAATGAACTGGCACCCTACCTAAGTACCATGTTCAATCATAGCCTCACCTCAGGCTTTGTACCCACTGAATGGCGCACCACAATGGTTATCGCACTCCACAAAGGTGGAGCCATGACGGACCCCGGGAACTACTGCCCCTTTACTTACTTTACTTTTGGTCTGCAAGGCCATGGAACGTATCATCATGGAACTCATAAACAAAGACATTGGTAATCTCCAAACTCTGGACCCTACCCAGTTTGGATTTGTAAAAGGTAGATCATGTCTCCTAAACCTGATTGACTTCTTTGAAGCAGTCACCAAAGCCATAGATGAGGGTAAAATGGTTCACACAGCTTATCTAGATCTCGCCAAGGCTTTTGACACCATCCCCCACTCTGGAATTATAGATAAGCTCACTAAACTAGGTATAAATCCCTATGTCACAAGATGGGTTGCCAACTGGCTCACAGACAGAACCCACACTGTGAAAGTAGAGGATTCCAAATCCGACTTCAGACCAGTGACAAGTGGAGTACCACAGGGTTCAGTCCTGGGTCCTCTCCTGTTTGGTATCTATTTCTCTGAAGTAAAAGCCAACACAGAAGGTCTTTGGCTAACAAAGTTTGCAGATGACTGCAAACTAGGAGCCATAATCGAAACTCCTAATGATGTGGACAAACTACAAAAGGGCCTCACTGAGACAGATACCTGGTGCCAAAGTAAATACAACACCCAACAAAAGGAATAATCAACAACACGAAGAAGCCAGTTTAGAACTGCAACCTTTAATGTCTTCTGGTACCTCGGCTATACAAGCCTTCACCTGGTGTCAAAGCCATGGCCTGAAGCTCAATGCCAAAAAGTGCATTGTCATCCCTTTTGGTAAAAACTCTGTACCCATGAACTACAACATAGGTGGTAGTCTACTTAACACCAAAAGTGTGATAAGAGACCTTGGGACACAGGTCTACAGTAGTCTCTCCTTTGATAATCACATCGCTACAGTAGTCAGGAAATCCTTCTACGTGGCACACCTCATCACCAAAGGTTTCTTATCTAGGAAAAAAAAAGAGGTCATTGTTCCCCTCTACTCATCACTCATTAGACCCATTACAGAGTACAATGCCCCTTTTGGTATGTACCTCACAAGACATTTACAATGACTGGAAAGGCCACAGAAATACCTCACAAAGAGGATTACTGGCCTCAAACATATGCCCTACGCAGACCGTCTCAAAAAACTCCAGCTTTACTCTGTCGCATATCGCCTACTCAGAGGTGATCTCTGCCTAACATACAAAGCTATGTCAAACCCAGAGCTGTTGGACATGCTCCACGTAAAGAAATCCCAATCCCTCTGAGCTACACACGCTAGGGACCTAAACCTTGTCACCACAATAAACAGAACATGCCGGAGGGATAGATTCCTGTCCCAGAGACTTCCCATACTCTGGAATAAACTACCTATCTATATCAAACAAATCTCCTCATTAGCACTCTTCAAGAAAAATCTTGATGATTGGATGGGAGATAGGAAATTCACCCTTGAGATCACTTGTGTGGCTCTGCTTGACAGGGGCACAGGAAAATAAATTTTGTTGTTGGCAAAAGCCAGGGTACTGTTTGGCTAGGCTTATACAGGCCCTAGGGCCAATAGCCTAGTACCTACCTATGAACCTATGTTCTACTGATCTTGCAAAGGAGATTAAGGTCCCTTGAGTGTAGGTATCTGAATGGGTAATGGGCCTAATTGAACAAGATCTGTTGAGGTTCTACTCACACACACAGGTTAATGAGGTCACCTCTCAGTAGCCTTTATGATCATGAGGAGGGAGACAAGGCTTTGATATGGTCTGCACAGTATGTTATGATTTAGTCCCTTGATAATTTTTTTTTTTTTTTTTACTGAGTGAGTGTTATCATTCCAGCTGTGACAAGAGTTTGTACAGGTACATGTAGTCAAGAATTATGTCGATGAATAAACAAACTGAATAGCAGAATTAACCAGAAATGGCTCTACAATTAGAGTAATAAACTTAGGGTACCAGAAGAACTGATTTCTTTGGACCAACAATAGGATTAAAGTCAGAAGTCCCTATCCAGTTAAATTGAATCAGAAAGGCCAAGATAAATGGATCTAGCAAGGTAGCAGGATTACTAAAGGTGGGGGGAGGTGGCTACCAAAATAAATAAATGATGTGAAATCCACAGATTCATTAAAGGAATCAAGGATTTCTGAGATATATAGGTTCAAAGAATGTTAATGACCCTAGAGTCCTTACAAGCCTAGCCATATTTATCCTGAGTTGCCCCAGTTGTCAGTGGTTAGGTGAGCACAGTTCACATTGATAAGAGTCTATAATGATTAATGCAGACTGCCTTTGTCCATGAGTGACATGGGTGCCACCCCAGGAGTGAATGTGCAGTCACCCATCCATTGACCTAGGTTTCATTCGAAGAGGGTCAGGGACAGGCTTTATATCACGTGAATTAGAAGCCTGTTCCAAAAAAGTGGCAGCTGCTAGGAGATTTATCTATCTCTTCAGCATGATTTGTTCATGTTGGAGGCTAGGTTAAGATCCCTGGAACAAGTGATCCTTGTACAGTTTGATTTATGAATGTGTAGCATTTTCATCAGGGCAGGTCACAGGCTGTCCTGTAAGCCAGGCACAGGTTACTCCTTAGCCTGTAGGAGACAGAACACAGTGACAGGATTTTTAGTCTTTCCATGTAGGACTTTAGTGTACCCTGTAATTTCTTGGTTAGAAACCTCTGTGGTCTCTTCAGCTGTTGAAGGTGTCTGAAGTACATGCAGAAGGGAGCATTGTACTCAATTATTGATATGATAAGGGGCAAGTATAATGGGAATTATAACATCCTCTGATCTAGATGCATTGCCTTTACTTACAAAGATGTACCACATAGGATTTCCTTACCACAGTGGATATGTGGTAGTCAGATTGCTATGATCCTGAGTAACCAGATCACATACCACTGGGTCTACACTTAGGGGGCTTCTGTCTATAATGTAATTAGCAGGTGTGCCAGTTTTCCTAAAGGGAATAATAATGCATTTAGCTTTAATTTTTGCCTTTGTACCAGTCATTTGTTTGTGCTAACCCTTTCTGTTTTATATTAACATTGTTGATGGATTATCATTGCTCACAATTTGTAGGCATCAGTGAACTTGGTCAGCCACAGGCTGTCCACATTTGTCTGGACTTTTAAGAAATAAATTCCAAAAAGTAAAGGGCCCAGCACAGAACCCTGTGGCACACCACTAGTGGCTGGTCTTTCACTAGATATGAAGGCATACACTTAAACAATATGTTTCCTGTCGGTGAGCCAGTTGGCTTACCCATCTAGTGATGTAGGTTGATTCCCAACTGAGAAAGTTTCTCTATAATACCTGCGTAGGGGATTGTATCAAATGCCTTGGCTAGGTTAAGGTAGGTGATATGCACTGCCTTTCCCTTGTCCAGGGCCAGGCTTAATAGGCATGATCTACCTTTAATGAATTCGAACTTGGGTTGGGTCTAGAGTGTGGAGATTTCCAATGTCCTTGTTGATAAAGTCCATAATGATTCTTTCCATGGCTTGCAGATGAGGCTAGTCAAGCTTAAGGGTCTGTGTTAATTCCTAGGTTCAGTTGATGGTCCCCCTTTTGGAAGAGGGATTACTGTTGCAGTCCTTCATTCCACCAGAATATAGCCAGTTCTCAGGGTGTGGTTAAACAGATATCCAAGTCGATCTGCTAGGTCATGTTTTAAGTTGTTTAAAGGTAACCTGGGATGTTGTCTGGCCCCATTGATGCCATGTTTTGGCCTTGGAGAGCACAGAGATGACTTGCTGTCTTGAGATAATGGGCTGAGGAATGGTAGCAGGTATACTTTGGAGGATGACCGGTGGAAACATGGAGTGAAGTTTGCTCCAAATCTGTCAGCAAACAAGTTAGCTATTACCTCTGGTTGACCATGGGTTGTGCCATCCACAACCAGTTCAGACCATAGCTGAGTGCTTCCTTTTAGATTTTGGACATAATTAAAGAATACTGTGTGATTATCCTTAGCTAGAAAGGCTATTTTGTCTTTGTAGTTAGCTTTGGAGGACTTGACAAGATCTCTTTTTTTAAGCAAGAGAGGGATTCCTTCCTCTGCTGAGCCAGTTCTGTCTTCTTGGACATTAGTTTCTTTCAGTTGTAGTATAGCCTGTTTATACTAGGAGCCCACCAGGGTGGCTTGCTTTTTTTGGCAAGACTTGGTTTTAATCCGGTCAGGTACAGCTGATAGTATACAACTGCTTAAGTGATTGTACAGGGCATTGGTGTAGACCTCTACATACGATTACATGTTATCTGTGTTCAAGAGAGCTTTGAAACTTCTTATATCATCACTTTGGATGTGGTAATCTGTCTTGGAAAAATTCTTAAGTGTTTTTGAGCTTGATGTGGTATCTGGCCTTATAATTACATTGAACGAGACTGATTTATGGTTCAATTTCTCCAGGGAGGACACTACATGGGAGGAGGGTGCAATTCTCCCCCATGTTAGTGAGTACTATATCTAGGACATTTGAGGCCCTTGTGGGAGTGCTGGTTAGCTGTTCCAAAGCAATTTCACTACCAAAGTCCAAGAACCTTGAGACAGCATGTTTGCGGCCGTGTGTGTTTCCCAGTCAATAGGATAATGAAAATCTGCCATGAATGAGGTGTTGGACTGTATGGAGAATGACTCCAGTAAGTCCAGGTATGTAGTATGTTTTCCCTGGTTCACAGTGGGGGTTGTGCTTATAGTTAATTGGACATGGATTGGCTTGTGTCATACTGTTTGACCAGTCTCGAGGTGTACTTGTCCTTAAAGATGGCTACACCTCTTCCTCTGGTTCTTTCACACTCAGTTTGTGGTCTGAATGTATGGAAAGCATTGTAGCCCTGTAAAGCGGAGGTGTTTTCTGCGACTTTGAACTATGTCTCAGTGACTGCACAGACATCATCTTCCAAGGTGATTGTTTAGACTCTTAGCATTGAGCAGCAGTATCTTGATTTTTTCTGAAGAGGATTTTGTTACTTCAGGAAGTTGGTTATTTTGACACTGCCACAAAAAGGCACAATAGGGGTGGCTAATGCCTTTGCCAGTATCCAAAGGCCTAGAGGAGACAGATGCAGACCATCTCTGACAAAGCAGTGTGGCCTTTCAACCATGTATTCCCAGGCTGACAGATATTGGATCTCCTTGGACTGACTGCAGATTGTTAAAATCAATCATTTTTTGTTTGCATTGTGGTATCATCATTGGAGAAGGTAGAATGCTGCTTAAGGCTAGGTGTATACCTGCCTGTGACACAACCTGAGAGTTCAGTCATGTCTTTCTTCATATAGTCCAGGGAAGTGCATCTTAAGTCATTCACCCCAACATGGACTGACCAAGTTGTGCTGGTACTTGTGGTTGATTGACTTGTGTTTGAGTGACTTGACAGATCCTGGGACCTTTCCGGCATCTACTCATAACCCACTCCTTATCCAGCCTGGTGAGGAGAACATCCATGTCTCTCTTTATGGAGTCTACTATGACAGATTCATTAGGTTTTGTGGTGTTATGCCTTATACGCTTAGTTACTGAGACAAACGTGTGTGTTGTGTTTTTATTTTCTTTTTGAATTGTGTGTGTAAGTGGTTTCCATTTGGGAAGCTCCTAATCTTTTGGTAAATTACTAATGAGTACCTCTGCATATGTGGGTATGTGCATTATGCCTTTATTTAGTGTGGGAATTATGTGCCTGCTGACAATCCGTTTAGGCATTAAATTTGTCCTTGTGTGTGAATCTTGCCTCCAATTTCATTGGTGTAACTGCATCTATGGCAAAGTATTTATTTCAGGAGTAAGTGGTTGTCAGTATACATGAGACAACTGTTACATCACCTCGGGATGCCCATCTCCAGCGGGCTGGCCAGAGAGAGAATGGGAAGCTGCCCATTCATGACAGCAGGTTATAACTGTATATTTTATTAGGGAAGGGAATGGGCTAATTTGGCAGGAGTTTGATGGTAGCTCTGAGACTTCAAGAAGGATTTATACTTTGTGCAGACTGAGGTTGATCAATAAGTCAATGCTGCTCAGTGTGCAACAGTTGCTCCTAGAGCAGCAGAAAAGTTTGGCAGGGTCTTACTGACAGCTCTTTAGGGAAATACTGAGCTTCAAGGCTTTTGCATCTATACAGGGCACTGCTAACTGCCTCTGCGTGGAGACCAGCTTAGCTCAAATGTGAGGCTTAAACATGAGCAAAGAGAAATGAGTTTTAAGCTGACCACCAATTAGGAAAGCACACAATAAGCCTTCCATCAGCAATCTCCAACTCAGGTTAGATCAGCATACTTCTGTCAGAAGATAGCAGAAAAAAAATGTAAAATAGCTGGCTTGGAGCCCAAGTATAAGACCACCACATTGACTGCCTACAACCATCAGATACAATGTAATACAGTACAATTAACTTCTTAAAGTAGCAGTAGGCAGCACAGTTTTTTTAATATAGAATGCAGGAAAAACAGCAAATAACGTAATTGCAAAAATATAGTCAGAATTTATAAGAGAAGTGCAACAAATTGCTTATTTCTCTCTCTACAGTAGTGGATTGCTCCAGATGAAAGCAGATTCTCAGCAATCTGTAGCAAAATCACCAAATGATGAGCAACTTTGAATATCTATGTCAAAGCCTGTGCAAACACACAGTTTAGTGGACAGATTATCATCTCAGGTAACTCTAAAAGGGTCAGGGGACTCAATACAGATTTACCGTAAACATGACACTTCTTTATAGACCTTCATCTCTATAAATGAGTTCCAGCCAAACTTAGGTGGTGCAGCTGTTAGCATTGTCAACTCGCAGCAAAAGGTTCTCTGGTTCAATTCTAGGCTGGGGTGCCTTCTGTGTGGAGTCTATGTCCTCCCTGCATTTATGTGGGTCTTCTACGGTTGCTCCAGTTTTCTACCACATTGTAAAGACATGCATCTGGAGCATTTCTCCTAGTGCCTCTCTGATAATTGTCTCTGTCCCACCTGGACTTTCCAAGTAAACAAATGTAAATAAAATAAAATCTCTGTATAACAGTTTTATTTTCAGTACAGTGATGAATGCTGCTCAGTTTTGATCAAACAGAAATAATAGTGTTCAATGAATGTCGTCATCCTGTTGTATTCATTGGAAATCATCTGACTTTCTAACTACCAGGACTGCAGCATAAACATTTGTCATTTTACTGAACTTGAACATTTCAGATAATTCTCCATTTGTAGGGATACTGTTGAGTAAGGTGTCCAATAATACTGCAATTCACTGATGTCTAAAGCTTGCTATGCTTTCAGTGTTTATTGTTGCCAAACTGGGCAAGTCCTAATTACCTTTGTGGAGCAGAAGAAATACAGATAAGAAACAGAATGAATTGCATTAAACATCTGAATGTATGATAGTTCATTACAGGGTCAGCAGATAATCTAGTTTAAGTAAAGCAAAGTTATTTACAAACACTTTCACAGAATTATCAATTTAGATAAGTTTCTTTCTCCTAATTTTGATAGCTTAAAGAAGATTCATGCAGGTTTTAGCATAATTTCACATAGAAAAATGTTCATCACAACAGACCATTTTCAATAATGGTATGTATTCTGCATTTTCCATATAATAACACCAAATCATAGGAAATGAATACATTCTACTCATGACTCCATAGGATTCTTTTGTAACACTTTAGTAGTGTGTGATCTGAAGTTAACCAGGTTATTTATAGTCCTTGACAAGATTCAGGGATTTATTTAAATGCTGAAAGTGCTTCTGAAAAACCTGTGGGGGCTCTCAGCATGGTTATAGTTCAAAACACAGATGCTAGCTCTGACAAGAATGATTAAAAAAAAGTGCCACATAGCGAGTAGCCCAAAGGCAATGGGGCTATGTGCTGCCATTATAATTTAAAAATGTCTGTGTGGTATGCACTTTCAAATCTGAATGCCAAGCTGCTCTATAAATCTAAGCAAAACATTACATAGGAGTAGCAGTAGCTTAAACAATGCTTTTATAACTAACGACTTAGAGACAGAGAACAAAGTTTATTTTTATTTTTAAATTTTGGGAAGGTTCAGTCACTGTTGCAGTTAGGATTATTTTCAGATTAGTAAATAGAAGTAATTTGCCTTGGAAAAGGGCATAACAATTCACAAGCTATACAACTTAGAGAAACCAATTATGTCTAGTTAGTATTTTCACCCACAAAATAGAGGATTAAGCTCATCCAATCATCCATTTTCCACACTATGGAGATGGATTTCTGACACTGTTGTGAAACATAATGGGGGTGTGATACAGTCCTGAATATGTTGCCCTTCAGATGAGGCATTAAACCAAAGTTCTTCTACTTGAGATAGAAGTAGCTCAGGTGGACGTAAAAAATCCCACAGCACCTACCAAAAAGAGGAGGTGGAAGTTCCCTGATGCCTTGGCCAAATTTCTCCTATAGTCATACAAATACCACTTTGGACTTCTCTGAAAAGAAGCTACTAGCCGGTTGGGACTATCCCAGTCAAGAAAGGATAAACAAAAAAATAAACTGAATTCTAAAGCTGCTGCAGGTTCATAGATGCAGTTCATGTCTGACTGCAGTCTGTGATACAATACTTAATGTGTTACAGCTTTCAAAGCTGTAAAACATTACATTCCTACAGTCTTGCTTATGTTTTCTTTTTTTTCCTCTGTCTTGTAATACATTGGAAGAACTAAAGCTCTATTTGCTGCAAATGTATATCTGCCAGTACTAAGTGTTGTAGCTTCAAGGTGACTGTCTTGACATCTATTTCTCAAACACATAATGACTTGTTTATGACGAGAGACCTGATTATAATCCCCTTTGTAGTAATTTGGCTAAGACTACCCACTATTAGCAAGACAATTATAAAATCTAGGAGATGGCAAAATACTTAAATGATTTTTAAAATTATCAGAGATGATTCAAATGTTCTGAATTCAGTGTACCACATATATTCTCTGGTCATGTATATTCAAAGCAAACTTCCTAGTGTTCACAGCATTGATTAGTGAACTTTTATGTGGAAGGAGTCAAATTCTCAAATAATAGTACTGAAGTTAGCATCAGAACACCTTACATCGGCTTAACTAGTTTTCAGTATGTCTGATGTCAGTCCATTCATAACTTCAGTGGGCATTTTTAACAGTGAATATTTTTAATATTTTGTGATCTTGGTAGGAAAAATAGCCATCTTGTACAAATTTAAGCACAACTTGGATGATTACTATATAGACAGATAAAACATGTGCGTTTACAAACTGTTGAGCAGTCAGCCGGCCATCATGCTTTGAACAGAATGGAACAAATAGCAATATCTGGTTAAAAACAATATAGACTTCGAGAGAACAGGAAAATTCAACACAGCCATAGAGTGGAAATCAGGACTGAATGCTGTGAAGCAGATTCTTAAACCACTGAGCCACAATGGTGCTTCAAAATGGGCATGTTCATGGTGAATTCAGTAGGAAGGAGTGGCATGGCTTATTTATTTCAGTTTGATTACCGGGGAGGTCCACTGGGCTTGGGGGCCCAGGGAGAGAAGCTTAAACAAGGAAATACAACAGTTTAATAATATTTTGATTACCAAAACAGTTTCAATTAACATGAAAAGTCATAGACAGTATGTATTACAGATAACAGGTAGTTACAAAAGAATAAACACTAACAATTTCAATTTTGTTAAGGAGGAAAAATGAAAATATGTAATTAGATTATACATACTTAAAGAATGACTATATAGTTACAGCAGCAGCTTATTTTTGTCACAAACATAAATCTACTATACATAGTTTACTACAATTCAAAAAGCATTTTTTAAAAATATTTTTATACATTCTCGGTTTAAAAATCATTTTCTCTTCAGACTTATAATACTGCCTCAATTCATTATGACATGTGTATTACTATCTACCTAAACTTTTAATTTTTAATGTGGGCATAATCGAACACATGTCATTTAGGCCTGGATTATTATATGCATACAGATGTATTTGCCATATCAATTCCAATCTCTCAAGCTCTAATTCCATTGGTCCCCCCTCATTCATCACTACTTGGTCTAATATCCAAAATTTAAATTCATGAATAGGGTATTCTTGGATATGCTTAGCTAATGCACTATCTTCATTGGATATATTAATAGTATATATATATATATATATATATATATATATATATATATATATATATATATATATATGATCATATATTCTGTCTCAATCTACGTATTGTTTTGCCAATATAATAACAGGAGCACAGTTGGCACTTAGCTAAATATACAACCATTTTTGAAATACAGTTGTATTTACCTTTACTCAACAATACTTTTTTGTTATTAATATTGATTGATGTTCCAACCAGAATATATTTACAATATGAACAACCACTACATTGTTGCATGCCTTTGTATTTATTAGCCATATTTTGTGTACTTTCAAACAAATTCTTCAAATTTTTGTCTCTTCTTGCAGTAAATTTTGGAGATGTTCTTAATTTCTCCAATAACTCCTTATCTTGTGTGATAATATTCCAATTCTTACATACAATATTTTTTATATAATAAAAATCCATATTAAATGTGACTACAAAATTGGAGGTCTGATAAGGTGTATTAGTACTTCGGTTATTATTTAGTACTATTTCCTGCGAGATTTCTGAGGTACTAACATTTTCCAAAAGCATAGTCATATTTTAAACTACCATTTCCAAGAATAGATTTATATATTCCCCTAGATCTTTTTCCTGCTACTTCAGTTATGATGTTATCTAATAGATCATTCAGATATGCTCTTTTAACAAACATCTGTCTTAATAAATGACATTCAATATTAAAATCCTCCTCCTTTGTAATCATTCGTGCCACCCTCACTAGTTGTCCCTTTACCACCTTTTTCTGGTGAAAGGGGTGGGCACTCAAAGTGGAGAAATGTGTTTGAGTAGGAGGGTTTTCTATAAATTTTTACTTCATACCTTTTGTCGGTATTGTTTTTAACTAATAGTACATCTTAATATGCTATTTCTTTCTCATCAAAATTATATGTGAATTCAAGAAATTCTGTAGTCTGATTAAAATATTCAATTAAATATTTTGCCTGCTCTTTGTCCCCCTTAAATAAAATAAATATGTCTTAGCACAACTAAAACCACCTTTTTTTTTTTTTTTTTTGCTGAAAGGCAAGCCCCCCTGTTAATATATATCAACTCTTGCGTTGGACAGCAGGGCAGTAAACTCAAATTCCCCTTCCTCACTGCAAAGCAATGTCACACAACAGAATACTGGCAAAAACTCCATACAAAAGAATGTTTGTTTATAGGAACATTCACCCTTATTAACATATTCGAAAAGCATTCACTGAAGCAATATATATATATATATATATATATATATATATATATATATATATATAGGTAGACATACATGCATATAGGTTTATAAACAGAAAGTATGTTTCATTCTCTGAGTAAAAAATATAAAATGCAGAATTTACCACAGTGTGTGGTGCATTCCCATTATTTTACCTCTATTTTCATTGAAGGATTGGGAGGGTGGCCTAATGGTTAAGGTGTTTACCTTACAAATACAAGGTTTGAATCTCACAGGAGATAATTGGCTAGACTTAAAATGGCTCGCAAGGGCAATTAGCCTAGTACTAATCCATGAACCTAAGTCTAGTTGAATGCACAATATGTAATTTGCCCCTATTGTAATAGGAGTTAAAAAGTTTTCTTCCATGCAGAGGAGATGAACAGCAGCAGAAACCATAATTACCTATAACTGTGCTGGTGTTACAAAACAGTGGTTGAAACATGCCTCAAACTCTGGACCAAAGAGAAAAGCACATAACTTGGATGCCTGAGCCACACAAATGAGTCTTAAATCTTAGCAAGTGCTTATAGATACATGCATAAACATTATGGCTAATGTTGTTGCCACTTTTTTGTATTGCATTGTATTACCTTTTTGATTGCTCAGTTAAAAAGCATGGTTTTTGAATGATCACTATGGTATAACTTCTATAGAGGGAGAGAACCATGCATCACATGGTGGAGGAGTTAATAAAGAATGACTCCAGTTATCTACAAACAAGCATTGAGTTTGACACTGTTCCAAAATAAATTATGGTAGTATACAAAGACGACAAAATGATGACTTAAAAGATGCATGAACCTTAATGCTGGTTTTGGGTAATGCAAGCATTTCCAGGGAGTCACTTGTGGTTATGTTTGCTGATATAATGAAAGGGAATACCTTCTGATGAGTATGTAGAACTTTAAGTCTTTTGCATTGGGACCTATAGATGTGGCCATTTGAAGGTAATACACAATGACTAAAGAAATCCAAGAGGTGAGATGCACCAAAAGTGCAAAAGTTCCTGTTCTGTAATTGTTAATTGTTGGAGCAGTAGTTAAAGTACTGCCAATCTGAATACTTTGAGTGTTAATCAACAAGGATGTGTCTTTGGATTGCCAAGAGTATGAAATCACCCCTAAGCTCTCATCTGTTCCTTTGTCACAAGAGCACCAGGAAATAGTGCAATATAGTGGAAACTAGTCAGTGATTAAAAATTGCACAACAAAAGAGTAGCAGTCTAATTATAGAGATTTGCTGGAATTAAGTTTTTATTGCTGGCATGACTATTTGATAATCAGATTACCTTTCTCAAGATCAAGGTCTGTGTATGTGGGGTTATCAGTGGCTGGATACTGGCAATATTTTAGTTTAGGGTGCAACATCTTGTAGCGTGGATCACGTTATCATCCCGACCCTTCTTTAACATACTGTCTGGTACTGTTTCTGCCCACTTAAAAGAAATAAAACTGAAAAGAACAAAATAGCATGTCAGGAAGCCAAACAGTTTCCCAAATGTATTTATTTCAGTGGACTTTCAAGCATGTGTGTTTAACAATGCAGATGGCTACTTTTATAGAAAAGGAACAAAATAAAATAGTAGCAAAATAATGCTAATTGAACAAACTGGTGCTTGCTAAATGTGTTACTTGTAAAATGAATGAACGTCCAATTCACACATTTTAAAGGTAACCCTCTTAGCAAGCATTCAGGAGGACATTATTTTTATCAGCTGATGTTTCTAATATCCCGAAGTTCCTATGTTTTAGCACATGTTGACATTTCTTTACAGGGTATGCAGCTGTCACTCAATGCTGCACTAAATTGCTTTATCTTGCCATTCAGTTGACCCCACCCACTGCCGGTGTGGCCAGAGAATGGTGCACCCTAAACTAAAGTATCACCAGGATCTTTGTATATTCACAGGTTCATACTAGGCTATCTGCCCTGGGGCATTTATAAGCCTAGCCCGATTGTGTTTGGCTTACGCCACCCCTTGATTTGAGTATACTGTGCCCTTTTTAAAGTTTAGTTTACTGTGCCTCTGTCTAATAGGGACATGGAAGTAATCCCTGGGACAAATCTATGATCCCCCAGATTCCATCATGAGATGGAAAAGCAAATAGACTACATTCAAAAAATGCAGTCATCTTTACTTTACACTAGACCATTTAAAACATAGAAGAGATGCTTTGGATCTACTTCAGTAGATTGAAATGTCAGATAACTGAAGTGCAAATTCACGAGATGAGAAGATCGCAATTTCATAACAATGAAACTTTACCATGTCAAAACTTGTGAGAACTAAGCACCTACTGCTCATGTCCGACAACACTCAGACTTTCTGAATGGAGACTGAGGACCATAGAGTGAAAAGGCTGCTCCATTTAAACACTAGATTTAATGTAAAAATGTACCATTTTCAATGTTTTTCAAGGGGTGGCAAGTCCCCTGTACACATTACATTACTCCATAGCATATCGCCTACTCCAAGGTGATCTCTGCCTAACATATAAAGCTATGTCAAACCCACAGCTTTTGGACATGCTATACCTAAAGAAATCCCAATCCCTCCAAGCAACATGCTCTAGGGACCTAAACCTTGTCACCACAATAAGCAGGACAGGCTGGAGGGATAGATTCCTGTTCCAGAGACTTCCTATACTCTGGAACAAGCTACCCATCTATGTCAAGCAAAGTTCTTCATTAGTATTCTCCAAGAAAAATCTTGATGAGTGGATGGGAAATAGGAAATACTCCCCAGGGATCACTTCTGTGTCTCTGCTGGACAGTGGCACAGGAAAATAACTTTCTTGGGTGGCGTAAGCTACGGTAACTTGCTGGCTAGGCTTATGTAGGCCCTTGGGCCGATAGCCTAGTACCTACCTATGAATCTATATACCAACACCGAGATAACTACAGTGGAGAAAAGGGTAAATTTCCGGATCTGCCCTGCGCAGCAGTCTCCATTCAGAAATGTTGAAAAAATGTACATTTTTACTTTGTGTTAAATGGAGCAACTGTTTTTCTCTGTGCTCCATGATCTCCATTAGAAACTCGGTGTGTTGGACATACCCAGTAGGTGCTTCATTCTAACAAGTTTTGACATGGTAAAACTTCAATGTTATGAAATTGTGATCTTTTCTTTTCATGAATTTGAATTTTGGTTATCTGGAATTTTGTCCTACTGAAGTAGATCCAATGCTTCAATCATCTCATTTTTAGGATCCATGAAAACCTTGAAGGTTAGGATATAGTTTTGCTTTTTACAAAACTGCTGAACTTTTTCTTAAAAGATAAATAGAACAGTGAAAACTGGGAGTACACCATTCCATGCTACCCAAACCTGCTGATCAAATCACAGGCCTTGACCTATGGTGGTAGTTTGTGTAGAAAACCGGTGGATAGCTTCATGGCATTATGGATGGCTAGTCCCCTTTTGTAACTTTTGATCATGATTACTACTCAGTTTTGGAACCAAGAAAGAAACTTTGTCCCGCAGTGACCTTATTAAATTAGAAGGTACTAACATCAGCCATTCTTTATGCCTATAACTTAAGAGTATGGTTTAAAAAATCTAATTAAAATCCTGTCTTAGTATGGGATGATTTAAGGTTGGTTGGTTTTGTGCAGGATCTTGTATTATTAATGGAAGCAGATTGTGTTCAGCAGGAAACCCAAGTCCTCTATGTACCATATCCACCTGCCAAGTAGCCAGCACCAAAGAAACACTGATCATATGGGATGCTACAATGGCATTATGAGATTTAACACTTTTCATGGCTACTTGTTTAAGCAGGAGGTACATCCATTTTAAAAAAGGACTAGCTGCTGTGTATTTAAGATGGCAATGGTGGTTTGAGACCTTTAAGTCTTCCCACTGATGTTTTCTTGACTACCTTAGATTTCCTACCATTCCTTTTAATTCTTATTTACTTTGTCCCTACCTTACCTGCAGCTTTTATTTATCTTTTTAATCAAGTCTTGGTCATAACAGAGACTATTGAAAATAGTGATGTCAGCTGCCAGGATAGAACAAAGGAGGTTTTTCCTAGACTGGAGAGATATTTGTTCCTTGTGGAGACTAGATTTGAAAGACCATCCTGTTGTAGTTTTTTGTTTAATTTTTCTATCTTCCACCTAATGAGGGTTGGACTCTAAGACCTTCTAATTTATTGAGGTCAGATTAACCTCAGAGACTAAGTCTAGAGAACCCATCCTAACAGGGGAGTCAAATGTTTTTTATTTGTATAAAGTTAACCAATTTTGGCCATTAGCTGAATTTAAATTTCTGGTGGTTTCAGTTGGGGTTTCATTAGTGAGGGGGAGTTTAAGGTTGCATTGTTACTGGTTGAGGGTGGCTCACTGTCAGTGAGTGATCTCTCAGAGATTTTTCATATGGAAGGTTTTTCACTTGGTTGTTAAGCTTCTTGCTTTACCCAGACAGATTTTTAAAGCAGATTAACAGCCTTTAAAGGATGTTGGGAAGGTATGGTTGTAATATTTCATGCCATTTTCATGTGCCCCTTACCAAAAGGGGTGAGGTTGAAATTGTTGAGCATTTATGATTTGACTGAAGGGAAGATTCTGTTTGGTCAGAAATTTAGTTTAATTGTTTAATGGGTCCAAAAGATACCTCAACTGTGAAAAAGCCTATTATGACATCTTGGCCGGGATGCTACTGAGAATATATCCTCAACTGCACATATGGAAGGGTATGACAGTTTTAATGACAGATTTTCACAATTTCTTAAATTTGTTAGTCATATTGCGAGAACATTTTTAACGATAGATCAGGTGTTTGCATAAGATGCATCACCAGCAATTCTTTCAGATCACTCTTTAATTTTGTGCAACTTGTATCAAGGCATTTGTTTCCAAAGAAACAACTACCTAGATAAATGATGATATACTCAATATCTGAAACTAGTGAGGCTCATCTTTTGTGGAAAGAAATAGGAGATAGCTGAAGAGATGTCACCATCTGCAGTACAGGATATTTCAACGTAAACCGCTACAAGTTCTGCAGGACAACCTACAATGATTGCATTATGGCATGGCAGACAGAGACACTGAGCACACAGTGTTGCTCAGATTTCTGTTAGCCAACATTGCATCTGTGTGTCCATGAGGTAGATGGAAACCATCCTTCATTCTGGTTATGCTGTCCATGGTTATTTGAGGGCCAAGATGTGAGGAAGATGGTTATTGGCCAATTGCACACAAATGATGCACTCCATTCTGAAGACTGTATTGCTATCATCTCTGGCCACAACATCCAGCATACCTAGACATGTCTGGCCTCATGGTTGTGAATGATTCTCAACAGGCTCCACAACTGTGATGCCTATCCAGCTCACCTGTTCCTAGTCAAACAGTTGTGCATCATCAATATCTCTTATCAGTTGATTAAGCATCATGCCTATCCTTGACCATTATCAGATTTATGGACACTACATCTGTGGCTTGCACAGGACACCACATTATTGTGCTCATAACATGCTCCTGAAGTGCTAAACCATCCCTTAGGCGGGCACCTACAAGTCAAACTAAATGTCACCACAGTAAGCATTACCAATAATCACAGCTTCTCCACATCACTGGAATATGCAATCCCCAACTCCCTTAATCTGCCTGAATGCTTAACACATTCACCTCACATGACCCTTAACAATATAACAGCTTTGCTATTACCTGATGTTAAGTTGTCAATCTCGCCTTCATTCTTGCTGGATGGGTTCGGAGCCGATCCTCTGCTCCGATTCGGCACTTGCTAAGCTCGAGAGCTAATTTTACCAGCTCAAGGCAACCCTATATCCCATGATGCAAGGCGGAGACTACCCAGATCTCATTTGCCGCTTCGCTAACGAGGTGCCTCTTTTACCAGCTCTAGGTAAGTTTTTCTTATAATAAAATCCAAAAAAAAAATGCTCACATGTTATTCCACTTCCCACAAAACGTACTGTTGCTAAGAAGAAAAAAGAAAATGTGTGGGAAGCAATGTGCAGAGTAGGTTTTAAATCCCAAGTAGTTCATTATAAAGTTCCAAGTACAATACGAATCAGGTTCAGATGTCTCCTCAATGTAAAGAGCCTATGCAGGCAATTGCTGACACCCAAAATAGGCCTGAAGAAGACCACAAGTTGAAAGCGCTTGCCGTTTTTATTTAATAAATATTTATAACCTCCGCTTAACGCTTGTATTTACTTGATTGTGCATGACAAGCTATAGTTTTGTGAAGTTGTACTAACAAGAGTTTGTGGCTGAACTACTAGGAAGAGGAACACACCCGCTGGTTTTGGGTGTCAGCAATTGCCTGCATAGGCTCTTTACATTGAGGAGACATCTGAACCTGATTCGTATTGTACTTGGAACTTTATAGTGAACTACTTGGGATTTAAAACCTACTCTGCACATTGCTTCCCACACATTTTCTTCTTTTCTTATAATAAGACTTTTAGTCTCATCCCTTTTACTTTTCATAACCTTAGTAGTTTTGTGAACTTTAACGTTTATTTTAACCCTATTCCAGTCAGTGTCCCCCCTTTTTTTTTTTTCGGGTTATTTATCCCCTTCCCTAGGTTAGGCCTTAGGCCTTTCCCTTTCCTAAATTTTCCTGTCAGGGATTTTTGTGTCTGAGTGTTGTATCCCTGTTAAGTTTAGCTTTTTGGATTGGGTGTTATTTGTGTGTGTGTGTGTGTGTTTGTGTTTTTTCCTGTCAACTTGTGTTCCCTCGACACAGCTATGTCGAAGGACACAAAGGTCTCAGGCTTCAAGAAGTGTGACTCGTGCTGTCAGAAGAGGTCTCTGACAGACGGTCACACTTCTTGTGTTTACTGCCTGGGACCTCTGCACCTGCAGGACTCTTGTGCTGTCATGGCTTCAGCCCAAGAGTCCTGCAGGAGCGCAGAAATAAGTTAATATTGAGGGGCTTATTAAAGCCTGAGAGCTCCCTGACTAAGTCGGCTCTGGGGAAGCCCTTGAAACCCGTTAAACCTTCGGCTGCAAGTCCCAAGCCATCGGCTACTGGTTCAACTTCTTTAGTGTCAAGATTGGCTCCAGCCGGAGGCGATCCTTCCTTGTTAGAAGTTACAGTATCGGCTCCATCCGGCGCCGATACTGACAGATCTGGACACTCAGTGTCAGCTCCGGCTGGAGCCGACGTATCCTCGGCTCCTTCGGCTCCACCTATCTCTAAAAAGAGATCTCGATCCCCCTCATTGGAATCGATACGTTCGGCTCCGAGATCACCCTTGCTCTCGGAGCGGAGCCATTGGAGCCGTTCTTCTCGGTCGTCCAGGCTGTCTGATCACGACCTCGAGAGAGTGGTGAGTAGACTATTAAAGTCTCAGGCATTGGCCCAAATGCTCCATAGCCCGTCTCAACAGATGGCAGCTATTTCACATCCACCTAACATTCCTCCTTCGACTCTCTTACAGAGGTCGGAGCCATGACTGTTGTAGCTTCGGAGCGGATACCACCCCTTTTGGCTCCATCATCCTCTGCTCCGATTTCCTCCTTGAGGCCTTCATTGGAGGGATCCGGGCATCTGGTCTCTCTCGTCGACTCCGAGGGGGCGAGTGGCATTGGACCCTTGTCCGACCCCGTTCTCCCTCTCGGGGCTTCGGCGTTGGTGAGCTCAGCCCCGACATCTGCCTCAGAGCCTTCCCTCTCGGTGAGGCCTGGAGTTCCTATCTCTTCGGAGTGGGAACCTTCTGGTCTCTCTGATGGGGGAGCATTCGAGATGATGAGGAGTGTACTAGCCCCTGTGCATAGTCAACGGTCAGTTCCATCAGCTCCTACCACTACAGTGCCTGCTGACGTCTCTTCCCACTCTCTTGCTCCCGGACCCAGAGATCCAACGCCTCGGGTTTCCCCATTGGAAATATCTTCCTCTTCTGAGGCTTCTCCTGATCCATCAGGAGAACCTCCGCATAGGAGGACATGTAAGAGGAAACATCTAGACTCCCCAGAGTCTATTACATCTGATACTGACTTGGATGACTCTGAGGGATCCCCAAGGTCCTCCTCTGAGGACGTCTCTTTCTCAGACATCCTTGAACTCCTTAAGCAGAGGGGGAACTGGCCCTCCCTTAATCCTTCCGAGGACAAGTCAGTATACCTGGAGGCATTCGGATCTCGACCCTCCACCTCCTGGGTGTCTCCGCCTTTCGACCCTCTTATGGATGTAGTGGCTCGGAAGGCATGGATGGCCCCGGATTCGGTGGAACCTATTCCTAGGAGGCCTTCTAAATTTATTACGGCCCCACCAGATAGGCAATATTTGACAAAAGGTGTCCCCGGTTTATGCCATGGTGGTGGCTGCAGCCACCAAGAAGGAACTAGCTGATCCTTCAAGGCCGAAATATGCATATCCATAGCTAGTGGGGTTTGGCTTTATTGGCCTGTTATTGTCCATTAAAAAGACTTCAAACGTAAAAGTCATGGGCAATCAGAATCGCCATATAGCTGAAACACCTGATGTTCATAGGGGTCATTTGCATATATCCCATGTGCCTCTGTTACAGGAGGTTTGGGAGGTCACTCATTGGAAGTTCTAGCTTGGCTGGATTTTTCATTTAGTTTTTACTGATTGAAACCAGTGTGACCTTCTCTCTCTCCGTTTTAATATATATATATATATATATATATATATATATATATATATATATATATATATATATCTGTTTTCTAACATCATTTTCATTTACAGTGATACCCATATGTATGTAGCCCCTCAAATGAACATTACATTTTTGGTTCTATACTGTGCTACACGTTTCTGAATCATACACCCCCTGTTTGTCTTCAGTCTTCATATTATGATGCTTAACAATGTGCTCTAAAGTTTGACTTCATTCATGTGATATTTTTAAGTTTTTAATATATTTTGTATTCTATTAGCCACCACATTTTGCAATGCAGTAGCATTCTGCATTAATTTATTGCAAATAAAAATCAAAATAATTTACCTTGCTTGCATTATATTCATTTCAAGGTATTAAGACACAAAAGACAGTGATTTATTTGTAGTTTAATACGGTATGACAACAGATTAAATATTGTACAAAAATTTTGTTTTGATTGAATTTTTAACAGCTGTTCCTTGTTTATACTGGCACAGCAGTTCTTGTAAAACATGTAATGAGGGCTTATTAAATGATCTCATAACTGCAGATATTTCAAAACAGTCATTAACAGTTGTGTTGCTATTTAAGTACTGGAGACAATGTGCAGTTAAGATGGAATGTTTCTCATGACTTTTCACCTTGTTTGTATTAGTGGCAGCAATGAATGAAATTGCGCAAATGAATCACATGGCATGTTCCTTGCGTATAATCTACATTGCTATAGCAGAATGCATCTTGGGCTCTTATGAGTTCACAAAGTGACGAATTATTTTTTGCAGGTGTCATCCTGATGCTGTGATAAATCTATAGGAGTTGCTTTCTGATATGTCTGTAATCTTGGTATTTAATACTGTCTGGATCTTCAGTTGCATCTTGTTTACCAATCCCCTGCAACATACTGATGTCTGATACTTGAATTTGTATTAAATCCTTTGCTTTCACAGTGATACCCATTAGCTGAAAGTCTACTCATTTAGTGCTGCATTGCCTGCAGACAATGTATTTGCACCAGTGTTGTTCTACAGATTCAATACCATCTTCTGCTTATTGTATACTTTTCTTAATGGCTACTTTCATTCTTTTTTGTTTAACTTTTAAAGTATATTGCTAGTTATGATAATGGGCAAAGGTGAATTGTGGTCAAATGCCACCCTTTACAGGGTCATTGACCAGGGCCCCCCTGTATCCCATTACTTGTCTCTCACCCTAAATGCCATAAAACACTTTTCAAACCTGTCAGTGTGTATATTGTTTTCTTTGTTACTTTTACAGTGATCAGTATGTTTGGATTTAGTGTAAAAAATGTATTTTAAATTTTACAACAAATATTGACAGCAATTTTTTTAAACAAAACAGAAAACACCCACACACACCAAAGGCAGACTTGGCATGAGCAATAGTAAAAGCTATCCTCCTTTGATAAAGTGCTTCTGGCTAGCCTTTAAACTGCAAAAGATGTGCTGGGATTCATAGTCAAAAAGGATATACAGAAATACTATTTAGTGGTAATTTGAATGGTGCATGGCTATAAAGGCAACATGTAATGCTTTTGATAACAGTGCACTATTCAATGCAAAAACCATGAAACACACTCCTCAGACTTACAAGCAGTCATGGATAAAACATTACCAGCCCCTAACTTCAACACTTTTTTCCCAGTTACAATTAATTTTTAGATGCCCACCTAGGTAATACACAGAGAAGGAAAACAGTGCTAATGTATAAAAATGCACTTAATTTGTCAAACAAGTAACTCTTGTTTCAGAACATGACTAACTGTATCATCACCAAACTTCCAAACCAGAAAACATTAGTATGTTGCAGTGGCATACCTCCTTCCTGCCACCACGTCACACATGTTAATGACTTATCCAAACAGCATTCCACCCAACAAATTGACACAATATCATGAAATTTCAATATAAATTGCTTTGATATCACAAACTTCAACTGGTTGTGACCCTGCCAGGCCCAGTGTCACATAAATACACCACTCGCTCTTTGATCTCATAATCACATCATATCCAAACATTTCAACAACTATCAATCATCCCCTAACATTAAGCAGTCACTGTCCTGTAGCATTCATTGTTCATAAACTAGCAATCAAATTCCTTCCAAATTAATCAAATTTATTGTCATGATACCTACCAATATTATCTTCCATAGTCACCTTTTTAAGTTAAACTGGACAACCATACTGATGCTAATTCTGCAGCCACAAAACTTACAACTGCTACTTTCACTTCAGAACTATCACTTCCCCTTAATGTCAAGATTATTCAGACATAAAAAAAATGAGTGGCTTGCTAGTAACTCTAAGGGATAGTGCATGAAAAAAAATGGAGAAACTTGCTTAGTACAAAAAACTGAGATTCACATATCTGCAGAGCATCACCAAACATTTAGGAGGCAGAAAACAAAATTATTAACATAAAAGCAAACTTCACCATGTTCTCATTATCAGATAGATACCTTGCCAAACACTCATCACATAAAGGAATCTTTCACTCTTTATCTAACACCCTCTCCACCAAATTTGCTTAAATTCGCTACTTTTCCATCTACCATTTTATATCCTCTCCTTTTCCCAGCCTAAATACACACTCATATTCTGCTTGATAAAATCTGTCTTGATTCTCAAATTGGCTCAGTCTCCACCTATGGTTTCTTTATCATTGTAAAGAATACATAGTTGCACGACTATGCCATATTTACAACTTTTGCCTCCCAACAAACACAATGGCAGCAGTCTGGAAATTTACACTGGTCACACCAGTTGAAAAGGAGCATAAACCATCCAGTGTTAACCAAATCCATACAGTCTCTATACTCCATACTGTACTCATGGAGAAACTTATCAGTGACCAACTTACAAAACCTATCTTCGGAAATATCACCTAGTCCGTATAAGACTTTGATATTGGTTTGGGAGAAGCACAATGACTACTCACTGAATTCTCACTGATATACTTATATATGTTGCTATGTTCACTGACTTAAGTCAGGTCTTCAATGTGGTCAATAACTCCATAGTAAAAACACACCATATACACAGAAATTAATCAACTGACTGCCAAGTGGAACAGGACCTTTTAAGAAACGGAATATTCCAGGCGAGTATTGACTCTTCCCTCTCCCAGTCCGTTCAAATTTTATTTGCTGTCCCTCAAGGCTCAGCTCTAGCCCCTCTAGTTTTCTTCATTTTCATTAATAAGCACCATTTTGATCTTCAACTTCAGATCATGCTATATGCTCGGATATGGTCATCTCTAGGTATAGTTCAAATCTCCTTGACTCACAGCAGAATCTACAAATAGATGACTTGCAACTACGCAACTGCCTCACTTAAAATAATTTGTAACTAAAAAAAAAATATGGGCAGAACTAAAGGGCTGTCTAAATGCTCAAACACAATTCCCATCACTGACCAGTACAAAAAAACCCATTGAAAAAGTAACTGTGGGTATTTGGCTAGATCAGTAACTCAACTTTCAGGAGCACATCAAGAAACTCGCAACCAAACTTGACTACATACTATTCTAGGTGCAAAAACAATCTAATTTCCTCTTTCTACCTGCTAAAGCTGACATTGTTAAAGCCATTCTCCTTACTCAGTTACAATATGGTTTACCTCTTTTTGCTTCAACCTCACCCAAAAACAAAACACTTTGGGACCCTTCTTCTCGGTCGTCCAGGCTGTCTGACCACGACCTCGAGAGTGGTGAGTAGACTATTAAAGTCTCAGGCATTGGCCCAAATGCTCCATAGCCCGTCTCAACAGATGGCAGCTATTTCACATCCACCTAACATTCCTCCTTCGACTCTCTTACAGAGGTCGGAGCCATGACTGTTGTAGCTTCGGAGCGGATACCACCCCTTTTGGCTCCATCATCCTCTGCTCCGATTTCCTCCTTGAGGCCTTCATTGGAGGGATCCGGGCATCTGGTCTCTCTCGTCGACTCCGAGGGGGCGAGTGGCATTGGACCCTTGTCCGACCCCGTTCTCCCTCTCGGGGCTTCGGCGTTGGTGAGCTCAGCCCCGACATCTGCCTCGGAGCCTTCCCTCTCGGTGAGGCCTGGAGTTCCTATCTCTTCGGAGTGGGAACCTTCTGGTCTCTCTGATGGGGGAGCATTCGAGGTGATGAGGAGTGTACTAGCCCCTGTGCGTAGTCAACGGTCAGTTCCATCAGCTCCTACCACTACAGTGCCTGCTGACGTCTCTTCCCACTCTCTTGCTCCCGGACCCAGAGATCCAACGCCTCTGGTTTCCCCATTGGGAATATCTTTCTCTTCAGAGGCTTCTCCTGATCCATCAGGAGAACCTCCGCATAAGAGGACATGTAAGAGGAAACATCTAGACTCCCCAGAGTCTATTACATCTGATACTGACTTGGATGACTCTGAGGGATCCCCAAGGTCCTCCTCTGAGGACGTCTCTTTCTCAGACATCCTTGAACTCCTTAAGCAGAGGGGGAACTGGCCCTCCCTTAATCCTTCCGAGGACGAGTCAGTATACCTGGAGGCATTCGGATCTTGACCCTCCACCTCCTGGGTGTCTCCGCCTTTCGACCCTCTTATGGATGTAGTGGCTCGGAAGGCATGGATGGCCCCGGATTCGGTGGAACCTATTCCTAGGAGGCCTTCTAAATTTATTACGGCCCCACCAGATAGGCAATATTTGACAAAAGGTGTCCCCGGTTTATGCCATGGTGGTGGCTGCAGCCACCAAGAAGGAACTAGCTGATCCTTCAAGGCCGAAATATGCATATCCATAGCTAGTGGGGTTTGGCTTTATTGGCCTGTTATTGTCCATTAAAAAGACTTCAAACGTAAAAGTCATGGGCAATCAGAATCGCCATATAGCTGAAACACCTGATGTTCATAGGGGTCATTTGCATATATCCCATGTGCCTCTGTTACAGGAGGTTTGGGAGGTCACTCATTGGAAGTTCTAGCTTGGCTGGATTTTTCATTTAGTTTTTACTGATTGAAACCAGTGTGACCTTCTCTCTCTCCGTTTTAATATATATATATATATATATATATATATATATATATATATATATATATATATATATATATCTGTTTTCTAACATCATTTTCATTTACAGTGATACCCATATGTATGTAGCCCCTCAAATGAACATTACATTTTTGGTTCTATACTGTGCTACACGTTTCTGAATCATACACTCCCTGTTTGTCTTCAGTCTTCATATTATGTTGCTTAACAATATGCTCTAAAGTTTGACTTCATTCATGTGATATTTTTAAGTTTTTAATATATTTTGTATTCTATTAGCCACCACATTTTGCAATGCAGTAGCATTCTGCATTAATTTATTGCAAATAAAAATCAAAATAATTTACCTTGCTTGCATTATATTCATTTCAAGGTATTAAGACACAAAAGACAGTGATTTATTTGTAGTTTAATACGGTATGACAACAGATTAAATATTGTACAAAAATTTTGTTTTGATTGAATTTTTAACAGCTGTTCCTTGTTTATACTGGCACAGCAGTTCTTGTAAAACATGTAATGAGGGCTTATTAAATGATCTCATAACTGCAGATATTTCAAAACAGTCATTAACAGTTGTGTTGCTATTTAAGTACTGGAGACAATGTGCAGTTAAGATGGAATGTTTCTCATGACTTTTCACCTTGTTTGTATTAGTGGCAGCAATGAATGAAATTGCAAATGAATCACATGGCATGTTCCTTGCGTATAATCTACATTGCTATAGCAGAATGCATCTTGGGCTCTTATGAGTTCACAAAGTGACGAATTATTTTTTGCAGGTGTCATCCTGATGCTGTGATAAATCTATAGGAGTTGCTTTCTGATATGTCTGTAATCTTGGTATTTAATACTGTCTGGATCTTCAGTTGCATCTTGTTTACCAATCCCCTGCAACATACTGATGTCTGATACTTGAATTTGTATTAAATCCTTTGCTTTCACAGTGATACCCATTAGCTGAAAGTCTACTCATTTAGTGCTGCATTGCCTGCAGACAATGTATTTGTACCAGTGTTGTTCTACAGATTCAATACCATCTTCTGCTTATTGTATACTTTTCTTAATGGCTACTTTCATTCTTTTTTGTTTAACTTTTAAAGTATATTGCTAGTTATGATAATGGGCAAAGGTGAATTGTGGTCAAATGCCACCCTTTACAGGGTCATTGACCAGGGCCCCCCTGTATCCCATTA
The DNA here is from genome assembly GCF_019279795.1 of Protopterus annectens. NCBI lineage: Eukaryota > Metazoa > Chordata > Ceratodontiformes > Protopteridae > Protopterus > Protopterus annectens. The sequence goes on from NC_056743.1 coordinate 525,409,136, forward strand.
CTTGTCTCTCACCCTAAATGCCATAAAACACTTTTCAAACCTGTCAGTGTGTGCATATTGTTTTCTTTGTTACTTTTACAGTGATCAGTATGTTTGGATTTAGTGTAAAAAATGTATTTTAAATTTTACAACAAATATTGACAGCAATTTTTTTAAACAAAACAGAAAACACCCACACACACCAAAAGCAGACTTGGCATGAGCAACAGTAAAAGCTATCCTCCTTTGATAAAGTGCTTCTGGCTAGCCTTTAAACTGCAAAAGATGTGCTGGGATTCATAGTCAAAAAGGATATACAGAAATACTATTTAGTGGTAATTTGAATGGTGCATGGCTGTAAAGGCAACATGTAATGCTTTTGATAACAGTGCACTATTCAATGCAAAAACCATGAAACACACTCCTCAGACTTACAAGCAGTCATGGATAAAACATTACCAGCCCCTAACTTCAACACTTTTTTCCCAGTTACAATTAATTTTTAGATGCCCACCTAGGTAATACACAGAGAAGGAAAACAGTGCTAATGTATAAAAATGCACTTAATTTGTCAAACAAGTAACTCTGTTTCAGAACATGACTAACTGTATCATCACCAAACTTCCAAACCAGAAAACATTAGTATGTTGCAGTGGCATACCTCCTTCCTGCCACCACGTCACACATGTTAATGACTTATCCAAACAGCATTCCACCCAACAAATTGACACAATATCATGAAATTTCAATATAAATTGCTTTGATATCACAAACTTCAACTGGTTGTGACCCTGCCAGGCCCAGTGTCACATAAATACACCACTCGCTCTTTGATCTCATAATCACATCATATCCAAACATTTCAACAACTATCAATCATCCCCTAACATTAAGCAGTCACTGTCCTGTAGCATTCATTGTTCATAAACTAGCACCGAAATTCCCTTCCAAATTAATCAAATTTATTGTCATGATACCTACCAATATTATCTTCCATAGTCACCTTTTTAAGTTAAACTGGACAACCATACTGATGCTAATTCTGCAGCCACAAAACTTACAACTGCTACTTTCACTTCAGAACTATCACTTCCCCTTAATGTCAAGATTATTCAGACATAAAAAAAATGAGTGGCTTGCTAGTAACTCTAAGGGATAGTGCATGAAAAAAAAAATGGAGAAACTTGCTTAGTACAAAAAACTGAGATTCACATATCTGCAGAGCATCACCAAACATTTAGGAGGCAGAAAACAAAATTATTAACATAAAAGCAAACTTCACCATGTTCTCATTATCAGATAGATACCTTGCCAAACACTCATCACATAAAGGAACCTTTCACTCTTTATCTAACACCCTCTCCACCAAATTTGCTTAAATTCGCTACTTTTCCATCTACCATTTTATATCCTCTCCTTTTCCCAGCCTAAATACACACTCATATTCTGCTTGATAAAATCTGTCTTGATTCTCAAATTGGCTCAGTCTCCACCTATGGTTTCTTTATCATTGTAAAGAATACATAGTTGCACGACTATGCCATATTTACAACTTTTGCCTCCCAACAAACACAATGGCTGCAGTCTTGAAATTTACACTGGTCACACCAGTTGAAAAGGAGCATAAACCATCCAGTGTTAACCAAATCCATACAGTCTCTATACTCCATACTGTACTCATGGAGAAACTTATCAGTGACCAACTTACAAAACCTATCTTCGGAAATATCACCTAGTCCGTATAAGACTTTGATATTGGTTTGGGAGAAGCACAATGACTACTCACTGAATTCTCACTGATATACTTATATATGTTGCTATGTTCACTGACTTAAGTCAGGTCTTCAATGTGGTCAATAACTCCATAGTAAAAACACACCATATACACAGAAATTAATCAACTGACTGCCAAGTGGAACAGGACCTTTTAAGAAACGGAATATTCCAGGCGAGTATTGACTCTTCCCTCTCCCAGTCCGTTCAAATTTTATTTGCTGTCCCTCAAGGCTCAGCTCTAGCCCCTGTAGTTTTCTTCATTTTCATTAATAAGCACCATTTTGATCTTCAACTTCAGATCATGCTATATGCTCTGATATGGTCATCTCTAGGTATAGTTCAAATCTCCTTGACTCACAGCAGAATCTACAAATAGATGACTTGCAACTACGCAACTGCCTCACTTAAAATAATTTGTAACTAAAAAAATATGGGCAGAACTAAAGGGCTGTCTAAATGCTCAAACACAATTCCCATCACTGACCAGTACAAAAAAACCCAGTGAAAAAGTAACTGTGGGTATTTGGCTAGATCAGTAACTCAACTTTCAGGAGCACATCAAGAAACTCGCAACCAAACTTGACTACATACTATTCTAGGTGCAAAAACAATCTAATTTCCTCTTTCTACCTGCTAAAGCTGACATTGTTAAAGCCATTCTCCTTACTCAGTTACAATATGGTTTACCTCTTTTTGCTTCAACCTCACCCAAAAACAAAACATCAGTGCAAGTAATTTCAGAAAAAACTCTCTCTAGTTAGTAATTCTCAACAATGACATCAGTGTCACCTTTTCCAAAACTAAATGGTTACCTATAGAGGGCAGATAATCTCTTCTCATAAGATCCCTCCTTTTCAAACTACTCCATTAGGACACACCTTCACTTCATGCCATAAAACTTACTGAAGCTATTTCACCATAACATCTTTGGAATCATTCCAGAGAAGTCCTCACTCTTCAAACTCCTGCAGCTGAATTACACTGCTGTGATCACATCTTCCCTACCATAACCCCCAAGCTTTGTCAATCACTTTCTGAATATTTAACTGATACTTATGAATAATCTCAATTCTGACTGCAACTCAAATGATGTCATTTTTTTTTCACTGTTGCAGTATTTACATGTGGGATATCCTGCCAGCATACCAAAGCATCTGCATGATTAGAGCAGCATACATCAGCAGCATGTTTCCTGTGCAGGCATAGTGCATGAAGGTAACGTATGCATGGGCAACTCTCAAATTCTTTGCCACCACCCCACACACATTTGTATTTCAGTCTAAAATGACTTACCTCTGCTGATTTTACTGAGCTATTTACAGATAAGTGTTCCTTGTCTTCCATTTGTTTGTTTGTATTGAAAGCACATGGTGTGGAGGAGGCTTAGGAAAGCCTAAGGAACTTTCATACTATGAAATAACAGTATTGAATGAATACTGCAAAGGACCCAAGAGTCTCTGGTCATCTGTTGCCAAACAGGTAGAGACAAGGAAATCATCTCATTTTCAGTTCTCTGCTTTGCTCTTTGATCGTTCTATGGCCCCCAAGAGTGTTTACCAAATGTCTGATCCCTGTGATACCCGTTTGCAGGCTTCATGGGATTTGGATATTTCCATATCTGGATGACCTGCTTTGTCGTCATGCTTCCTCTCGACCCCAGCTGCTTCAGGATCTGTACTTTACAATGCTCCTCCTGCAGAGCCTGGGCTTCACTGTCAATCTCAAGAAGTCTGTTCTGACTCCTTCTTAGGACCATGTTTTTCTGGGTTGCAGAATTCCAAAGTTGGCTTCTCTTTCACCTTTAAAGGTTCTGTCCCTGACTGTTTATTTTCAGCCTCTGTTTTATCGCTGTTAGGCCTGCCAAGGAATTTCTCAGAGCCCAGGGATTCATGGCCCCCACCATTCCAGTGATGCTCTTTGCCAAACTTCATGTGAGAAAGGTATATTGGTATCTCAGTACTGTTTTGCTCCAACATTACTACCCACAAATTCCAGTCCCTCTTACCCAGTTTCAAACTAGAGATTCTTTGGGGAGTTCAGCAGCTCTCTCATAATCCAGGTCTGCCTTGTCAGTCTTTTACCTCTGCTCAGCAGCTCTTCACACATGCTTCCATTCAGAGTCTCTGGCCCCTCAGTCAGATGTTTGACCACATCAAATTACAGACGAAGGCCTTCATCCTTGTTATGCAAGCCTTTCTCTCCCTTTGGGTAACAGGCCCTCTAAAGGCTTTTGCATACAACATCACAGTTGTGGTACATCAACAAATGGGAGGGTTTACAAAGTCTTATCTTTGCAGACAGGCTCTTCAGTCCTAGAACTTTACTATCCACCATCACATCACTCTTCAGGATGTATATATTCCCTCAGAGCACAACCTCATGGCAGACCGTCTGTGCAGGTCCAAAATACATCCTTATGAATGGATGCTTCACAGGGAGGCATTTCTGGACATTGTACATCAGTGGAGTATCCCTGAAACAGATCTCTTTACTTCCCCTGTGAACAGACAACTTCCTCAATTCTGTCTCAGATCTCAAAGTCCTTTTTCTTGGAAGGTGGACACTTTCTTTTTCTTGGAAAGGGATGTTCCTGTATGCATTTCCTCTACTTCCCCTGCTCCAGGGGGTTCTGCAGAACATTATGAGGGAGTATCTCAGAATCTTGCTGGCGACAGCTTTTTGGCTCAGACAGCACTGGTTGCCCCTGGCTTGGTGAAAGAGAAGAGGAATCATTACAAGTTACCTCACCACATCGATCTTTTCACACAGCACAAGTAGTCTCTCATCCACACTCACTTGCCTATGCTTCATTTGACACTTTGGGTGATCAGGTTTAAATTTCCTTTAGACCTCAGTTTTCTGAGGACATAATTATGCATCTGCAGGAGACCAGAAAATCATCTTGGTTTAATGGAAGAGATTTTCTGTTTGGCACCTCAAGCATAAATAGGAGGTCCCTTTGGTTCTTTCCCATTTGTGTAAATTGGTCCGCGCTGGCTTAGTGTATTCTATTAAAGCTTATTTTATTTTCTGCCTGTCTGCCTTTGCCCCCTCCTTTACCGATGGCTAAAAAAAATTGTAGCAAGAAAACCAGATATAGTAGTCCAGGAAAAAAAGCCAAATGCAACATTGATCATTGAAATTGCTACACCTAGTGATTAGTGTGCTATGTAGACAGACACCCAAAGTCATGAATATCAGGATTTTCAGGCAGAAATAGAGCAATGTGGAATAAAGATATGCAGACAGCTCTAATAAGAGCAACAGGTCTTTAAAAAAAATAAATTTATATTCATATCTATATATGTTATCAATAAATGTAACTCCATATGAACTAAAGGAGGAGTCAATTCTGGGCACATGGAAGGTATTGAAAAGAGCACTTTCGGCTAAAATCAAAGATTGAAACAAAACTAATTTCATGAACTTTTATCACACCCTGACCTAGGAATGGGGTACAATTCCCATGGTATTGGAAACCCAAAAGACTTGGAGAAATTAAACAGAGTTATACACAGAGTTTACCCGCCTTTCCTAATTTCTTTCTCCATTAGGATATCCATAGTCTGCTGGATATGCCCATAGGATCCACAGGAATCTTGTACTGATGCTCATACACTTGGTCCTTCCCAGGATCAGTGAGTATCCAAGTGACACAGAGGGCAGTTAAACCACCATCATAAGCATCACTGGCAAACAGATAAGACATCTCATGCACTGCTTCCCTGTCTGTGTCTCACAACTGCATGCCTAAATAGCCTGTTTAACATGCCTTTCCCAGCCTTCCAGAGTCAAGTTACTACCAGGCTCTACTTTGTCTTCTAAGGTCAGATATATTTCCACGATCACCTATACAGAATTCCTCAAGCTTATCACTCACTGTCATGAAATGAGACAGCTCAGTGTTATCACCACTAACTTCATGCAAGCATACTTCCTTTTTTATCAGTGGGACAGATTTCTAGCAATAGGATTAAACTATTTGGCAGTAATCTCACTTCCTTCATTTTGTTATACATAATACTTCCTGGTAACTGATCAGTGACAGGGATGGCTAACTCTAAATCATAAAAAGACTCCCTATTTTTGTACCAGACTCTGTGAGCTTCTACAGCAGTGGTATTTACTGTTGGGTCACACACCTAGATGTGCATCAGTCTGCAGCTGGTGTCTAGTATGATGTGTAATTTTAACCCCATGTCTTTCAAATGTCTGCAAAGAACAAGCAGTGCAGTTTGGTTAGGCATTTCTTGACCTTTAATATTTGATCTCAAAGAGAATTTTCTGACCTTGGCTGGAATTACTGTAGCAATTTCAGCTACAAGTAGGCATACCTAGGGCATAGTCTGTTCTGACTTAAGAGCTTTCTGCAATCATACTTTGGGGTACAGGATCTCCTGTTGTACATGGCCACAGAATATTACTGACCATAACCACACATGCACCCCAGGCACAGCAGGACAAACTAGCCCTATGTAAAGGGGTGGGGGTTTAGGCCTCTTGCTTACCTGTATATGGTGTGGCAATATCTTTTATCTGGATGATAAATACACACATTCCTATACTATCTAAATTTTGCACATGATCTGCAACATTTTTTCATAATTTTGACTTTAACAAATTTCAGATCAGACCTCTGCCTCATTAGCATTTTATTACACAGCTCACTCAAGACATTTTTTGTAGTTCAAACATAACACAGTCATAGAAAATGTCAAGTCTTATGCCTTAGGTGACAATCTCACACACAATTTGCATCTGACCATATTCTGGAAAGAAATTTCTCAAGACCTAGTGAACTTTCTTCCATTTTCCACATCAGAGGTATGGAGATCAGCCTGTGACACTGCCGGCTTTGAAGACAGCAGGGTATATTCTTTAGTAAAGAGCGTCAGACCTCTGGCATTTCTTAGATACCACTTTTGCCCTGTCTCTCAATCATAGCTCTCAACTGTCCAGATTTGTGCCTCATATTTTTAGTCTGTTCCTCTTAAAATGTTTGTTTTTCTGGGAAATAATGGAGGATTTAAGTCAATAAATAACAGCTATTTGAGTTCCAGATTTCATATCCTCCTGAAAATGCATTCTAAGACAAAATCTTTTATTCTATCAACTAAGTTTATAAGCGTAATACTTAAAATATGTCACCATCTTTGGGCCTTGCCCCCCATTTTTGGCTTTGTCCAGATTTCTTGCACTAAGAGGTAGAGAGGTATGGGCTCCATAGTGAAAAATCCATACGGATTCCCAAAGCAGAGAAATCTGGCACATTAGATCTCATAAGAATCACTTCAGCCAGTGCATCATCTTTTTCAGTATAGCATGATTCTTGTTTAAGAACCTTTAAACCTTCTCTAAAGGAAATATTTGTGAACCCTATAAAAATAAACAGTTGCGGGGCTAAACCTTTTCAGCAGATTATTACCAATTAAAGTTGTTAACTCACAGCAAGAGGTTCTCCCATTCGATTCTTGGCTTGGATTGGGAGTGCCTTCTGTGTGGAGTCTGTATGTCCTCCCTGTGGTTGGGTAGCATTCGAAAGACATGCGTGCATAAATGGGCGTGCCTTCGTTAAAGGTTGGGCGTCGAGCTGGCACCTCGGCATTTCATAAAAATCTACTGCCAATCATTAGCAGACCAGAGTTCCGCTGTGGCGACCCCTTACTGGGAAAAAGCAGAAAGACCAACAACAAAAAAAGTCTGTACTGTTTTCCACGTGTATGATTTGGCAACATTTTATGCCGGATGCCCTTCCTGACGCAACCCTCTCCATTTATCCGGGCTTGGATCTGGCACAAAGAAATGCATTGGCTTGTGCATCCCCAGTGGCATGAAGGTCAGCAGGACTAAGACAGAATATATGTGTGTGAATGAGAGGGAGGATAGAGGAATGGTGAGGATGTAGGGAGTAGAGGTGGTGAAGGTGGATGAGTTTAAATACTTGCGATCAACAGTTCAGAGTAATGGTGAGTGTGGAAGAGAGGTGAAGAAGAGAGTACAGGCAGGATGGAGTGGGTGGAGAAGAGTGTCAGGAGTGATTTGTGACAGACTAGTACCAGTAAGAGTGAAAGGGAAGGTCTACAAGAGGTTAGTGAGACCAGCTATATTATATGGGTTGGACACAGTGGCATTGACAAAAAGGCAGGAGTCAGAGCTAGATGTGGCAGAGTTAAAGATGTTAAGATTTGCACTGAGCATGACAAGGGTGGGCAGGATTAGGAATAAGTGTATTAGAGGGTCAGCCCAGGTTGGAAGGTTTGGAGACAAAGCCAGAGGCACAAAATTACATTGGTTTGGACATGTGCTGAGGAGGGATGCAGAGTATATTGAGAAAAAGATGCTAAGGATGAAGCTGCCAGGTAACTGGAAAAGAGGAAGGCCTAAGATAAGGTTTATAGATGTGTTGAGAGAGGACATGCAGGTGGTTGGTGTGACACAGCAAGATTCAGTGGACAGGAAGAAATGGAAACAGTTGATCCACTTTGGTGACCCCTAATGGGAGCAACCAAAAGAAGATTACCAATTAAAGAAATCGCCTCCTGTCTTGCTGGTGACCCACACTGAGTCACTCACTTCCATCTTTCAGATCTTTAGCTTTAGCCATACTTTCCCTAAGGTTGGTTGACTCTGGTATCCTACAACTTGGAGGCCTTCAGGTTGAATTTTCACTGTATTTGCATCCTTTAATGCTTTCGGCCCATCTTATTAAATAAACTTCTTGACATTAGAATAACTTCAGTTCCTCAACAGTGGGACATAATACTTTAAGCTGTCTGACACATTTACTTCAAAGTAGAAACTTTCTGCACTTCTCTTGGGGATTAATTTGCCCAAGTAGAATTAGTTTTGTTCTATCCTTTGTAGCAAGGAAGTATTAGCACAACTGATACTAGAAGCTTTAGGAGTTTCCAGTGAGGGGGTCACATTTGGAGACTGTGTTTTGTTAGCTTTACCATGCATGCATACTTTAAATTCATAACCATACCAGAATCATTTACTTTAGCAGACTGAAGGGAGATGGAAAAAACTAGTCAGTTGTTCCATAAATAGGGTAGGATTTCTGGCTAACTTAGATCCAGGAAAAGGGAATCTAGGATACAGTGAGGATTATTGGTTCCATAAAATTTGGAGCAGGGACTTCAGTTCTACTTGCTCCTTTATCTGTTGGAGCTTATTCTGTGTTCTGCTCATTTCTTCTCCAGTTATTTCTCTGAGAGGTGAAAGAGGTTTATTTCTGGGATATCCCCAGTAATAGTTTTGAGACCCACTATAAAGTCATGCCAAAACCATGTCAGTCTTCTTTTGTCTCCTGTCATTTTGTAAACTTGGACTATGCCTTCTGTATGACTTTGCCTGACCAGAATGCGATTTGGGGAGAATAAGATTGTGGAGGTCAGAGATGCAGAGGTAACTTCACAGGTTGTTGTGGAGCAGGAGGCGTTTTCTGTGCTGCAGGAGAGCTTAGCACTAGCTTTTAATCTAAGAGGGTTTTATTAGCCTATTTAGGTTGTTTAATTCAAAAGGCAAAAAATTAGTTCCCTCCATGCCAATGGTGTTAGAAGCTTTCACGTTCTAGATCCTGGGCATACGTTGCATGTAATTTTCCCCTTTCTCAGTGGCAAAGCTTCATGCCCCTTAGTGAGTTCCCAGGTATCTGCTGCTGTCTAAAATCCACTTAACAGTTAGAGGTTTCTTTCTAAGCTATATGGATAACTGTCCCCCAATATGGAATGGTAAGGTCTGGAAGTGCACATCTTGAAAATCACTATACTCTGTATCTGAAAAATCATCAGTTGTAGTGGGCTCTGATTTTATATTGCATTTCAGGATGTAGGCAGTTTGTCTGCCCTGTTCTACAGCAATACCTCCCAATGTACCTTTTAAAAATATGTACAAGCTCTTTGGGTCATTTTTATCTTCAGATAATCTAGCCCAGTTTATTTTCCCATCATCTGTGGACCACCTGATTGTGAAACGTTATTCCTCTTTACTGGTTATAATGCAGCAAAGCACTCCTTTCACTTTCTAGTATGCTGTTACACATTACCCTTTTTTTTGCTTTGGAGTTTAACTTGCTACCAAGAAGCTGTAAGACCTGCATAGAAGTTTTAGGGTTTACAGTCCCTTGTCCCCTCTTGCTCACCCTTTTATTGCTGGTAGGCTGGGGAGAATCCCTCTGAACCAGTCATCCTTCAGCTAGCTCTCTTAGCCATACATTTCCTTGGTATTCTCTTAGTGAAGGTACAAGACTTTTTCTAACTGGTTAGCTGAAATGTTGACTCCCTTTCACTAAAGGAACTACTACAGCTGGTGCTTCTTTATATTATGGCTATCGGCTCTGAATTTTATCCATTTACTGTGTTAAATGCTGTAGGTCTTTGTCTCAGTTCGTGAAAATCATGCTATTACTTTTTTAAGTAATCCACATTACTCTGAACACCTTTCAAAAGAGATTTCTTTCTAAAAAGATAAGATCACAACTCTCTAAATTGCTCTAGCAGCATACCTCTGTGGTGACTAAACATTTCACATGTTTCAGTCTGTTTTGTTATTTTTTTCTCCAAATGTGGGGACCAATGGCATATTGGCAAACGGTCACTTCTAGGTATGCATGCAGCCTGCTGGTTTGCATTTTCCAGACCAATATCCACAGCTGCTGAAAGGCTAGCCATGTTGCCTAAACTTGACCACAGCAAAAACAAATTTTAAAGCAAGACAGAGAAACTAATAAAATATTCTTAGAACAGCTATTTACCAGTTAGGAATCAGATCTGTTTTTATTAGCAACGTACACTCACAGTTTGCAGTTATTTCCAATTCTTGTTTGCGGTTTTATGTAGCTATTTATACTGTCAGAATAATTAGGTGGGAATGTAATACTTTTTATTACCCACAATGCATCTCTCTGTGGGTAAGAATAAGTTGGCTCAATACTTATTTATCCTCTTTCCAAAACACATTGTTGCAGTTTACAGTCAAGTCAAAATTAAAACATGCACCAGGTTCTATTTAAAAAAAAAAAATTATTAGCACATAAGAAAAAAATTAATTTAATGTATGCATCAATCAATAAAAAATGGACTTGCTGTACTTCTGGAATGTCAGAAAAAAAAAAAAAACACCTAATAAACTTATATTAGTTCCTGGCAATATGGTAAGGCACACAGTATACGAAGTGGTCATTTTCCAAACAAGCATTAAGAGTACATGCTTAACAGTCTTCAGTCCTGGATGAGCACTGAGAAATACTTTTGCATTCTCTATCCACTCTCTTTCTTTGGGAGAACCACATAACTGATGCGGATTTCTTGCACTTTAGCCTCTGAGAGGCGACAGCAGCAAAGTCCAATTTAGTTGCACAGAATCCTGGTGAAATGCCCCCTGTCTGGTACATTCCACTTTCCCCTCACTGACACTGAGTCTACCCTTTGGATTTGCCAGTTTCAGAATTGGCAAAATCCAGTATCACAATCTGTGGTTTCTTTTCCAGAGTGTATAGCACTTTATCGAGTCCTTCAGCAAAGTACCTTCAGGGTCTGTATGCTTGTTAGCTGGCAAAAAACAACCATCCAGTTAGGGCTAGAGCAGGGAGATGACTATATGCAAGTCTGAAGTCTCTGACGTGAATTCTGAACGGAGTTCAGTTCCACTGCAGTATGTATCTTTCATGGCAGTGTGTGCATTTGGAATTTGTTCTCTCTGCATTTGATGGATTCCAGTCTTTGCCCTAGCAATTTATATTTATACAATACATTATTTCATTAACAACTTGTCCAAAAAGAAGAGGGGTTTGCAGGTATCACAGATAATACTTTTATATTCTGAGCTTGTCACTTCTTTCTGACCTCTTGACACCTTAAAGTCTGAGAAGCAAAATGGTTTATAGTTTTATGTACCCAGCTTTGAGGTTAGACTGTTGATGGCATACATCTTTTGGTCTGTACTGAAAACAGATACTCAGTTCAAATCTAAGGCAAATTTTTAGCAGATGGTACTCTGTGTTCCAGTTTCTGGTTGCATACTTGTTTCTGAACATTGCAGAGGCCTCTTTAATATGCAAACTAGCCTTAATTGCATGCGTTTAAAAAAAAGAAAGGAAAATCTCCTGTTCTGACAGTGTGTGCTTCTCAGCTGATAAGTATATTTTTTGGCACTTTTTAACTGTTCAGAGTTGGATAAAATAACAACTGAATTCAGTTCAGAATACATTTTGAATAAATAGCATATATTTAAACTGTATTTGCCTTAATACTGCTACACACTCGTGTGCTAACTTGCACTGCACTTGAATTGTTTTTAATGCTGTTTTAGCTGCTTTTCTGTTTAGAAAAAAAAATCCTAAGCTTTTTTCTTGCCTTTCCTGTAACTAGTCTAGCCCAGAGGCAAATTTGCTGTATCCAGGACTGTTTGTAAGCTTCTGAGCCCCCCAAGCCTTTCTGTGTTGGAGGGAAGCCTTCTAGCTCATCAGCGGGAGTGGTAAGCACTAGGCAGCCTATCTACCACAAGAGTAGTTTCTGGCCCAGAAATTTTAGTTTATTGTCCGTTTGGGCAGTTTTTCCATCTCATTCAACTTTCTGGTTTAAAAGCCCGCATTTGCACTTGTTACCCACCTTTCCTGTAACTAGTCGGGTCCAGATACAGATTTGCTGTATCCAGGACTTTGTAAGCTTCTGAGCCCCCCAAAGTCTTTGTGTTGGAGGGAAGCCTTCTAGCTTATCAGTGGGTAGCCCCATCTACCACAAGAGGAGTGGTTTCTGGCCCAGAAATTGTAGTTGGCCGATTGGGCAGTTTTGCCATCTCTTTCAACTTTTTGGTTTAAAAGCCCACGTTTGTGCTTGTTTCCCACCTTTCCTGTAATGAGTCTTGTCCAGATACAGATATGATGCATCCAGGACTGGTTTGTAGGCTTCTCAGCCCCTCCCCAAGCCTTTCTGTGTTGGAGGAAAGCCTTCTATCTTATCAGTGAGAGTGGTAAGCACTAGGTAGCCTATCTACCACAAAAAGAGTGGTTTCTGGCCCAGAAATTGTAGCTTATTGGCCGTTGGGGCATTTTTTTCCATCTCTTTCAGCTTTCTGGATTAAAAGCCCACATCTCCACTTGTTTGTCACCTTTCCTGTAGGTAATCTAGTCCAGATACAGATTTGTTGTATCTAGGACTGTTTGTAAGCTTCTGAGCCCACCAAGCCTTTCTGTTTTGGAGGGAAGCCTTCCAGCTTGTCAGTGGGAGTGGTAAGCACTAGGTAGCCTATCTACCACAAGAGGAGTGGTTTCTGACCCAGAAATTGTAGTTTATTGGCCATTTGGGCAGTTTTTCCATCTCTTTCAACGTTCTGGTTTAAAAGCCCCCATTTGCACTTGTTTCCCACCTTTCCTGTAACTAGTCTAGTCCAGATACAGAGTTGCTGTATCCAGACCTGTTTGTAATCTTCTGAGCGGTGCCAAAGTCTGCTCTTCATTTTTTCCCTTACATCTGCTAGTTCTCTCCTCTCCTGCACTTTTACTAGCGTATTAGTCTAGCACTTTACCAGACTTCTTATAGCAATTATTGTAGCACACAAAAGAACAACCAGCACTAAACGCTCTACAAGGAAACAGCTCCAGTACTTACTATTAATGCCCACCCCTCCAGGCATATCTAAAGGTCAATTCCCTGTGCCTTCTCCTATTAATCTGGTGAACTTTGGCATCCTGAGGCAATGTAGCAACTGCCTCATGTACACTGACAACTCTCTGCTCTTACCTCCCAACACTCAGACTTGCGAGAGATGTACTTATATATCCAAACTGGAAGCCACGCACTCTCCAGCCATGACTGCAATAGCTGGTCAGGAGGAGAAGTTCAACACTTGCATCACACCACATGGAAAACACAGCCCTCCAGAACACACACCAGCCCTCCCTTCACATAAAAACACAAACCACACACCCACCTTTATGGAGGCTCTCAATACAAATCTATCCAAACAGCAGAGACCTCCAAGGCAGAAATGCACTTGACCACTAAAATACAACACTAATCATGAGACACATGACTCTCCTAAACAGTGTGCCACTCAACCAAAGCCCCTAAAGCACAACAGCATGCCCAACACATTAGTCATAGGTGACTTGATAGTGAGGCACACTCACTAGGCTGAATAAGGAGAAAGTATCCGTCAGCTGCCTGTCAGGTGCCAGGGTCCACTATATAATGCATGCACTCGGGTCCCTCAACAATAGGTACAAATATGACTGTCATTGTACATGTGGGTCTGAATGCCCTGACATGTACCTCCCTGGATTACATGGAGAGACATGGAGGAGCTCTCAGATTATGTAGCCCAGGTGGGTATGACCCTAGCCTTGAGCAGCATCCTAACATCACCCAGAATGATACCATGGTACAAGCAGAAAATGACTGATTTCAACAATTGGCTAAGTGTCTGGTGTCTTTCTAAGGGGATCCAGTATATGTCTGCCTGGGATGACATGATTGATAGACTTTGATGCTTTGCCAGATATGGCCTGCACCTGTCACCCCTGGGCTTCTGGATACAGACCAAGGCTCTTGCCACCCCTACAGTGCCTTTTTTAGGCAGTGTTCCAAAGACCAAATTACCACCATTAACAGCTACAAACGTAATCTGAGGGTCATGCTGCTCAATGCTAGAAGTCTAAATCTCAAAATGCACTTGCTCAAAGCACTCCTTAAAATGGAGAACATTGACATTTGTGCTGTAACAGAGACTTGGTTCAAGGCAGCAGAAAGCACCCGTGCACTGGCAGGCTATAACTCATTCCACACCTTTCGGCCCCAGAACTTGGACCGAAGCTCCGAAGTTGGTGGTGTTTCCATATTCATAAAGGATGCACACACCTCCAGACTGGTAGCCCAACATAACGCATCTGAGATACTTCAGGTGCAGCTAACATTGGGTAAGACAGCGATTCAGGTTGTAGCCTGCTATAGGTCCCCAACCATGTCCCAAGACTCACACTCCACATTGCAAGCACCCTGGAGAATATTAGGCTCCAACCTAACACACTCGTACTGGGCAACTTCAACTACCTCTCCATTAACTGGGAAAACTACTCATGTACCAGTACACTTGCCCGTTTCCTGGAATTCATTAATTCCAATTCCCTGGACCAGCTCGTTCTTACCCCCATCAAAGGTAGTAACATCCTTCACCTGGTCATTACTAACATGGGTGACTGTTGCTCTACACCAATATTCAACTCCTCCCTGGTTAGATCCAACCACAAACTAATTGCCTTGGAAATCCACATCTCTCCCCCCAACCCCGCAAAGGTAACCACCATGAAAAACTTCTCCAAAGCTAGCTTTGGGCTCCTAAAAACAGAGGTGATTAACTTCATGTCACCCATGCAAATGGAGAATAGTTGCCTGACCGCTGAATCATGCACCAGTGTACTGTACGAACACGTACACAAATGCATGGATCTCGCCATACCCAAAAGAACCAAGACACTCTCCTCCAAAAAAAAGGAAGCAAATCTGGTGGTCGCCTGCCATAAACAAACTCTACAACAGGAGGAGGAAACTGATGCAGAATAAGGTGAAGTCCCAAGACTGGAAAAACCTTATCAGCCTCAACAAAAAGTTGAGATCACTCATCAAATCCTCTAAAGCTAGCTATGAAAACAGAATTGCAGCAGATACTAAAGACAACCACAAGGCCTTCCATAGTTATCTAAAGAATCTCCATGGCAATACCCGGATTTGCTCTGAGTTACTGCACAATGGTACCTCCTATACCAAGCCAAGAGATATTGCTAATATACTAGCTGACAGATTCAGTGCTAACGTTAACCCCCCCCCCCCCAAAGGACCAATCACAAAACCAGTAGATTGTCAGGCACCCAGTATTACCACTGCACAGGTTGAAACAGCACTGTCCAAGGCCAAGAATACAGCTTTTATGGGACCTGACAATATCCCTAGATGTGTTCTATATGCACTACAGAGTGAACTGGCACCTCACCTGTGTGCCCTGCTCAGTCACAGCCTCACCTTAGGCTTTGTTCCTACCAATGGTGCACTGCTACAGTCATCCCTCTCCACAAAGGAGGAGCGACTACAGACCCTGGGAACTATTGTCCCATTAGCCTGATGAGTCTGATATGCAAAGCTATGGAACGCATTATCATGGATCTAATAAACAAGAATACAGAGAATCTCCAAACTCTGGATCCTACACAGTTTGGTTTTGTGAAGGGTAGATCATGCCTGCTCAATTTGGTTGACTTCTTTGAGTCAGTCACCAGCTGTGGATGAAGGCAAGGTGGTTCATACAGTCTACTTTGATCTGGCCAAGGCTTTTGATACCATTTCCCACTCAGGAATCCTAGAAAAACTCACTAAGCTAGCGATAAACCCCTATATCACTAGGTGGGTTGCATACTGGCTCACAGATAGAACCCACAGCGTGAAAGCAGCTGACTCCAAGTCAGACTGCCAACCAGTCATGAGTGGAGTTCCACAGGGTTCAGTCCTGGGTCCTCTCCTGTTTAGTATCTACTTCTCTGAAGTTTAGACCAACACGAACGGACTCTGGCTGACAAAGTTCACAGACTATTGCAAGTTGGGAGCTATTATTAACTCTCCAAGTGATGCTGACATCCTACAGGAAGGCCTCAACTGAGACCAACGACTGGTGTCAGGACCGTGGCCTTACGCTCAAAGCCAAAAAATGTGTCATCCCCCTTGGGGGAAAAACCTGGTGCCTATGAATTACCACATTGATGGTAGTCCACTGAACACACAAGAAGTTATAAGAGATCTGGGAACACAGGTTGACAGCAACCTCTCTTTTGACAACCACATTGCCACTGTAGTCAGAATGTCCTTCTATGTGGCACATCTCATTACTAAGGGTTTTGCATCCAGGAAGAAAGAGGTCATTGTGTCCCTCTACTCTTCCCTAATTAGGCCAATCATCGAGTACAATGCCTCATTTGGCATGTACCTCACTAGACACCTGCAACAACTGGAGAGGCCTCAAAAGTACCTCACAAAGAGGATCCTAGGTCTTAAACACTTGTCCTATATGGACAAATTCAACTATTCTCTGTCTCATATCAACTACTTAGAGGCAATCTCTGCTTGACTTACAAAGCCATGTCTGACCCAGCTCTGTTAGAAATGCTACGTCTAAAGAAATCCCAATCCCTCTGCTCCATACGCTGCAGAGACCGCAATCTCATTACCACAATCAACAGAACATGCTGGAGGGAAAGGTTCATAACCCACAGACTGCCCATGCTATGGAATTGACTTCTCATACATGTCAAACAGAGCACCTCACTGGCCCTCTTCAAGAGAAATCTTGATAAGTGGATGGGAAATAGAACATTTACCTCAGGGATTACTCCAGTGGCTCTACTTGACAGAGGCACTGGGAACTAATGTCAGGTAGCACAATGCTAAGGTAATCTTATGGGCTAGGCTTGTAAAGGCTCCAGGGCTATTAGCCTAATGTACACCTATGACCCTGTGAAGTAGGGACACATCTTTTAAAAACGGCATAGCTTTATGCCCAGTATTTTGTTGTATGGTATTACACGATTTGTTAGGAAATAGCAAAAGTAATGCGCAATAGTGTATAAATGCAGAATTAAATGCAATCAAGACAGTGGCAAATGCACTGTACATGCAATACTTGATATCAACATCAATAACTTGTATAGCAATAACAACAATGCATATGATAGCCATGGCTAACAGTATTAGTATTACATACATTTATTTTCCTTTTCAATCACAACGGTTCTTCTCCGTCCACACTGGCATTTTAAATAGTCTTTTACAGAGAGACATATATCTATGAATTTTGTAGAAGTATACCTACTTTCAATGTGGCCCACTGCCTACTTGAACTAAGTTTTACCCGGGTGGTTGAAAATAAATCTGAAATGATCTTTCCGAGGCATGTCAGTACAGACTAGGCTATACAAGTTCTCGTGAGTTAGACTGACACTGTCACTGAGGTATGGAAAGTGTTAGACAGGGAACTCTTCTTAACTCCCATCTCTTCCCTCAGACATCATAAGGAAAATTCTTCATGACACATTAATCGTCCATAAAAATGCTGTCTCAATAAAGACATGTACATGTAATAGGACTGCTAGTAGATAGGACCAGAGTCTTAGAAACTGTGAGCCATTCCAGACTTGCCAATAAGCTTCCAAAGCTTAACCAATACTGATATGGCTACATGAATTCGCACCATATCTCTCTGCTACGCAAAACTTGAACTGTTATCACAGCTATACCCTTCTCTGTCATCTCATCTCCTTCATCCTCCTTGTGCCTATTTTCTCTTCTTTCTTTTTGGCAGGACTAATTCCCTATATTCTTGTTTCCTAGATTTTGAACAGTTCTTTATAGTAAATATTCATATGTAAAACCTGACAATAATCATTCTGATACTCTACTGCATATACCGAAATGTATTAAAAAATGTGTTCATTTATAACCAATGTAAATTTTATTTTTAATTGAAACTGCTTCTAAATGAAGTAACTGATGTCAAGGACGTCTGAAATGAAGGAAATGTTGCTCATGAATGAAACTGACTGTAAATGGTAAAATAATGCAAATGATGTTTGTGTAATGGAGCTTTTCTTCCCAGTCCTCTGCTGAAAGAGGGCACTGCTCAGTCAGATGTTCCTGCTACACAAATGCCAGTAAATAAAACTTTGGCCTTTATACTATTCAGAGTTTTCATTTCTGTTTACAGACTATATACTTTTACATAAACTGCAATAACTCCCTATCTACTATCGGTCTTCTAAACAGAGGAGTCCCAGAGGGCTTTATGCTAGAACTACTACTTTTCTCCCTATTTATCAGTGACTTCCTGATCTCAGACTAGTTGTGTGTGTAGATGACATACTAATCTTGCAGTCCAATAATAACCTCCATGACCTACAAGCCAAACTACAAGGCTTCACTAACTTGTGCATTTGGACCTTCTTCAGCAGAGTATTAATCAACCACAAGAAAAATAATGTAATCTCCTCAAAGAAATTACCCAATATTCCTCCCATTCATATAAAGCATAGTAAAGGCAACGCTATCCCTAACTCTGCCAAACAAAAATATCTAGGGCTTATCCTCAACCCTTCATCCCTTACTGAAGATACTGCCTATGTAACCAGCTAGGTTTTAACATGGCTTAAACTGTGCTACAAATTCACACTCCTCTATCCAAAAGCCAGTTTACCTATGTCTAAGAATATACTAATCCTCAAAATTGAATAAGGACCCTCTTGCCTAATATTATCTTAAGTGTACTACACCAGTAAAACACAAACTACAGAGACTAAAATCTATACACTTATCCTATTCCAAATGGCTGGCCCTCTAAAATGTTAAATGTCTAACAGTGACAGACCGGGCTAGCTTTCTCATAAACTCTCTGATTCATTAAGTTTTATATT